>NC_080543.1:125777188-125990458 GCF_028640845.1 Ahaetulla prasina
ATGCTCCTGAAGCAGGTGTTTAACTTGGCAAATTCTGGCAGGAACTGGGAATGTTTAATGAAGAGAAGGACTCTTCTATTCGTTAAACATGACAGCAGTCTTCCAATATTTGAGGAGCTGTCACAGAGAACAGGGCCAAAGCAGGGGTCTCCAACCTTGATAACTTTAAGTCTTGTGGACTTCAGCTTTGCTGGCTGAGGAATTCTGGGAGTTGAAGTCCACAAGTCCTAAAATTGCCAAGGTTGGAGACCCCTCTCCAAAGCACCTTATGAGCCAACAGTGTATGGTGGCAGCCAAAAAAGCCAATGCAATCCTAAATTGCATTAATAGAGGGATACAATCAAGATCAAGGGAGGTACTAATATCACTCTATAAAGCCCTAGTAAGACCACACCTAGAATACAGCATCCAGTTTTGGCCACCACACTATAAAAAAGATGTTGAGACTCTAGAAAAAATGCAGAGAAGAGCAACCAAGATGATTAGGGGACTGGAGACTAAAACATATGAAGAACGGTTACAGGAACTGGGCATGGCTAGCCTAGTGAAGAGAAGGTCCTGGAGAGACATGATACTGGTTTTCCAATATTTGAGGGGCTGCCACAGAGAGGAAGGGGTCAAGCTATTTTCCAAGGCATCTGAAGGCCAGACAAGAAACAATGGATGAAAACTGATTCAACCTAGAAATAAGGAGAAATTTTCTGACAGTGAGAACAATCAACCAATGGATCAGCTTGCCTTCAGAGGTTGTGTGAGCACCATCACTGGCTGCTTTCAAGGCAGGACAAGAAGCAATGGGTGAGCAATGGACAAGAACCAAGGAGAGTTCCAATCTAGAACTAAGGAGAAATTTCCTGACAATGAGGATCAGTTGGATAGCTAGCCTTCAGAAATTGTGGCTGCTCTAACACTGGTGGTTTTAAAGGACAGTCATTTGTCTGGAATGGTATAGGACTGTGATGGCAAACCTATGGCACACGTGCTACAGGTGGCACGCATAGCCATATCAATGGGTTTTTCAGGCCTTCTGGACCCACTAGAAGTTGAGAAACAGGCTGTTTCCTGCCTCCAGAGGGCCTGGGGGTGGTGGGGAAGGCCCATTTTTCTCTCTCACCTGGCTCCAGAGCCTCTCTATGAATCTGGGGAGGGTGAAAACAGCATTCCCCACCCACCCCCCGGGGCCCTCCGGAGAACAGAAACCATCCTTTGCCAACTTCCAGTTGGACAGGAAGTGACATTTTTTTGCTGTCCCCAGAATCCAGAGCCTCTCTAGGCAGGGTGCATAAAAGTATGGGTGTGGGCACGCATGCGTGCAACCCCCCCTCCCCCCGCCTCCTGGCACAAGATGGCAAAAAGGTTACTCATCACTGGTATAGGATATCCTGCTTGAGCAGGGGCTTGGATTAGAAAAATTTCCAAATATGTTATTCTAGGGTTAACTTGGCTCACACTATTAAGATATAGCCTCTGTCAGATCAACATCGTTAGCTAGGACTTGAGATTTTATTTATTTTATTTATTTATTTAATCAAATTTTTATACCGCCCTATCTCCCGAAGGACTCAGGGCAGTTTACAGCCTGATAAAAACACAGGAACAAATACAAGATAAAAACACTATTTAAAAAACTTATTGAATTAGGCCAGATTTAAAATTATAATTAAAATAATAAAAACCCCGTTAAAAACTAAATTTAAAATTAAAATTCTAATCCAGTCCTGCGCAGATAAATAGATGTGTCTTAAGCTCGCGGCGAAAGGTTCGAAGGTCAGGAAGTTGACGAAGTCCTGGGGGAAGTTCATTCCAGAGGGTGGGAGCCCCCACAGAGAAGGCCCTTCCCCTGGGTGTCGCCAGTCGGCACTGCCTGGTGACACTGGCGAGATAATTTTTTTTTGGCAAAATATGAATGTGGTTTTTCACAGTCACTTTCTGGAATGTTGATTCGTCTCTCCAGGCTAGTTTTTAGTCTCTCTACAGCCTAACCAGCTTCAGTCCTGGTGGCAGTTTCTAGAAGGGGATAGGTGTGTTTGACATTTTTGATGTCTTTTCTTCCACGACCCTCAGTCAAAACCAGCAATGAAAGTTTGGACATGTGGGAAGAGAGAGAAAAAAAAAAATCTTAAGAAGTATATGATGACTAATTACAGAAAATAATGACAAATGAGATGCCATTCAAAATTGATTACCCAAAATCAAAAGGAGGGTCTTGGGGACAACAGACAAATCTGTCAACCTCGATTTCTTTTTAGTATCCAAATTTTTTATTAATTTTATTACAACACAACACAACAAAAACATATATAACACAAAGACATAATACGTGTTTTCTTTTTACATGTCAGTTTCATTCCACATACTTTCTGCTTTATATATTTACCTTTTTCCCCTCTTTTCTTATCTTTATCTTTATTGTCCCTTTATATCTAGTTTTTTTCATTTACAATATTTTATACATTTGTCACCTTCTCTCCTCCATTTATTCAACCTCAATTTCTTATATGTCATAGTTTCAATTACGTTTTGCATGCACCTTAATTAGTTAGTTAGCTAGTTAGTAAGCAATTTTGGCCATTTTTACATATTTTACAAACATAGTTTTGTTTTGTTGTAATTGCTATAGTTCATTACAATATTCAGAAAAGTGAGAAGACAGCTGTATTTGAGATTGTATCTTTTTATTGAAAATGTATATTGAAATATATTGAATGTGAGCTAATTATTTTTTTCCCTCTGGTCCTTAGAGGTACATACAGAAACCAAATCAATCTGTAAAAAGGAGGGGGAAAACACAATAATTTTTACTCTTTCTAAAGCCTTAATCTTGCAAAGGACAACTTTATTTCTTTCTCATTTTACACACACACACACACACACACACACACACACACACACACACACACACACGAGAACATGCTGTGATAATTAATGCAGAAAGAATAGGATTGGTGTTTTCATATTAATAAATTGTTGGCTATTTTTAATCATTATTATCATTACTCAGTTCTTCTACTCTAAATGCTTGTGAACTTTTCATGGTATCCACTCATTAGATTCTGTCTTATGGATAAGAATTGCACTATGCGTGACGGATTTTGATGTCTAAAATTTTTTGAAAATGTCTTGGAGGGGAGGATGTGGGCTTTGGTGCGAAATAATATTCATGAATCCATTATTACAAAATGGACAGACCCACTTTGAATGTTCTTTCTGCGCCAACTCAGTAAGCTCAAACTGCCCAAGGAGCTGCTGATCCAATTCTACAGAGGAATTATTGAGTCTGTCATTTGCACCTCTATAACTGTCTGGTTCGGTTCTGCAACCCAGCAAGAAAAACACAGACTTCAGAGGATAATTAGAACTGCAGAAAAAATAATTGCTACCAACCTGCCTTCCATTGAGGACCTGTATACTGCACGAATCAAGAAAAGGGCCGTGAAAATATTTGCAGATCCCTCGCATCCTGGACATAAACTGTTTCAACTCCTACCCTCAAAACGACGCTATAGAGCACTGCACAGCAGAACAACTAGACATAAGAACAGTTTTTTCCCGAAGGCCATCACTCTGCTAAACAAATAATTCCCTCAACACTGTCAGACTATTTACTGAATCTGCACTACTATTAATCTTCTCATAGTTCCCATCACCAATCTCTTTCCATTTATGACTGTATGACTATAACTTGTTGCTGGCAATCCTTATGATTTATATTGATATATTGACCATCATTTGTGTTATAAATGTTGTACCTTGATGAACGTATCTTTTCTTTTATGTACACTGAGAGCATATGCACCAAGACAAATTCCTTGTGTGTCCAATCACACTTGGCCAATAAAATTCTATTCTATTCTATTTCTGAACTGGAAAAGAATTCTAGTGTATTATCTTTCCCATTTTTTTAAAAAAAAATGTCTTATGGATTAGGAAGAAAAGGGTGATAATGATGAGGAATTTTTTTCCCTTCTGTTCAATTAAGTCTGATTCTCAGAAACTGCCTTCATATTTTCTTGGCAAAGGTTTTTTTTTTTTTTTTTCAGAAGTGTTTTGCCATTGCTGTCTTCCTAGGGCTGGGAGAGAGTGACTGGCCCAAGGTTTCCTCAATGACTGTCTAAGATGGAGTTAGAATTTACCCTCTCCCTGTTTCCAGTTTAATGGCTTAACTACTACACCTGACTGGCTCTTATGATAATGATAGACACAGCTAATACCTCTTATTCTCCCTTAGGTAGGAAATAAATACAACTGGGGATCCTCAGAACAACTTCTGAATGTTCTTATCACCCAACATCAATGCCTACTAAGTCACTTTGCTCAGGTCAACGTTTTTTTCTCTTTACGTGGACACTCTGCTAAAAGATTTATTTATGAACATAAAGATTTATGTTCATTTTATTGTTTCAAGATTGCATCTATGATTTTTCTTCAGAACATATTTATTACCAGGGGTGGGCTGCTGGGGATTCGCAGGGGTTTGGGAGAATCTCTAGCTAAGATTCTGTGCAGTTCGGAGAACCCCCAAATCCTACTCCTGGCTGGCCCCTCCCATCCCACCCCGCTCCTCCCAGGAGTCCCCATCTGACCTGTTTTGGATGCAGGTAAGTGCAAGGCACTCACAGAGGCTCGGGGAGGATGAATAAAGGGCCTACCGGAAGTCTTGGAAGGCCCGAAACTGGCTCATTTCCAGCCTCCAGAGGGCCTCTGTAGCCTGGGGAGGCCATTTTTGCCCTCCCAGATGCTCAAGGAAAGCCTCCACAGCCCGGGTAGGGCAAAAACGCACCCCCCACACTGTGGTGCAGGAGGCTGCACCTACCATGGCCAGGGCCACCCAGCAACCGGGCAGAGAACCCCTTGCTAAAATTTTTGAAGCCCACCCTTGTTTATTACCCAGGCAGAGAAAGAGAAAGAGAGAGGAGGGGAGAGAGAGGAGGCGAACAGGAGTCAATCAATCAATGTTTATTTAGTGATTGAGCAGCCCATGAGGAAAAAAAGAAAAGAGATAAGATAGAGGGGCTCACAAAATTCAAGTTAAGTGAAAGAGAGAGAGGGAGAGAGAGATATATATTTTTCTTCCTAAGGTTTTGAAGTTATTTAAGTGAATTAAAAACAACCTTGTACACATGCAAAATGCGGCTTTGCTTTATTTTACCGTAAGATCTACCTCTTCTTCTCTGGCAACCGATCAAAGGTAATAACATTAGGAACAATTAATTCTAATCAACTCTAATTAAATTTAAATTTGCATTTATAGAAGTAAATGGAAATTAAAGTAACTTTCGGTTTTATCCCAGTCTCATCTGCTCTGTTTTTGGAATGCCGTTGCATACTTTTAGATGTTCAAAGGTCTAACACAATGGTTCTCAACCTTTATAGTGCTGCGACCCCTTTAATACAATTCCCCACGATGTGGCGACCCCAACCATAAAATTATTTTTGTTTTGAATTTATCGCGCCTGAAGCCGTATTGGCTAATGATCTGAACTGCTTGCGATTGCCTTGAGGACGGAGGCATTAAAGCGGAGACTCCTCCCCTATTAAGTTTATTGCACCTGAAGCCAGATTAGGCTAGCGATTGGGAGTGATTGCAGCTGGCTTGAGAGGGAGACATCAGAGCAAATATTTCTCTCTTTTTTAATTCATCACGCCTGAAGCCGAATTCGACTAGCGATTTGAAGAGCCTACAGCTGGCTTGTGGAGTCAACCATTGGAGCGCGATTCTTCGACTCGCAAATATACTTCCCATATTTCCGATGGTCTTAGGTGACCCCTGGCAAATCGTCATTCAACCCCCAACGGGGTTCTGACCCACAGGTTGAGAACCACTGGTCTAACAAAAAACATCTACTTGGAGAGGGGAAAAAATGGGGGGGAAGCCACCTCTGGACCATATTAAGCAGACCCCCTGCCCTAGACTCCAGGAGCATAAGCAGAGAAAAAGCTAATAATTGTTTCTTCAGCATTGGTTGAAGCAAACGGGCTAAAAACAACAATTTATTTGTTGTTTTTCTACAACCTAGAGAAGTCTTGGGTTGCAGACCTAACCTCTTAAGTTAGGGCAGAAACCATTTTTGTGAGTCACTCTGCATTGTGTTTTGATTTTTGTTTTTGTTTTCCTGGATTGTTAAAAGTTCCATCATTCCCCCCCACCTCAAGTTATTGACCCTGCTTAAAACGATGTACAATATCACCCACAAGTATGCAATCGTGGAATCACTCATAATAAAATTGTGAAAGTTGTGGTAATGAACAACTTTTGATCCCGGTCAGTTTCCTGTCAGTCTACTCATAAAAGTCTTTTCAGTTACCCTAAATGTGCTTTTTCAAGAGGCAACTGGACTTTCTGGTTTTGCTTTGAAGACGTTTCACTTCTCAGCCAAGAAGCTCTTTCAGCTCTGAGAGAAGCTTCTTGGATATGTTGGAAGAAATGTCCATCTGGGTTCAGTTGGGAAAAAGACACTGGAAACATGGAGACAGATTCGAAAGATAGTTTTTAATGATGGACAGGACCACATGGTTTGAGATCCTGGGCAACAAAGGCACATGGGTGTGTGTAAGAGAGAGATTTATACCCTCTGTTCAGCTTTGAATTTGAGCTTGTATTCTGATTGGTTGTCAGACTCCCTACACACAGGGGTAACTTTGTAGGTTGTCTATATCCCAGGCTTGGTTGAGCCTTGCTGGGTGATGATGCAATGAGAGGGCTTTGGGCAATTCCTACTATGGCTCTGCCTGAAGGAGATAGATCTTTGTTACGTCAAATAGACTGGCTCAGGCCTTAATGGCCCATTGACAAAGGTGGGGGGGGGCTGAGTTTCTGCCTCCTTTTTAGGGGAAATATTCTGCCCTTTTAATATTTCCTAAAATATCTCATTTTCCTAGGAGAGGGGTGGGTGCTAACTTCCTACAGATGAGAAGTGAAAAGTCTTCAAAGGAAAACCAGAAAGTCCAGTTGCCTCTCGAAAAAGCACCTTTGGGACAACCATGACCTGGATGACTGAGAATCTCCGTAGTCAGTTCTCCAAACACGTGTCCCGGAGAATATTTAGCATATATCATTCAGCAGAGAAGGTCTTCTGGACCCCACCAAAAGGCATTTGTAAATTTCAATCATATCTCTAATTCCCATCGTACAGGTGACGAAATGTAGGACCCTATAGGTGACTTGAGACAGGAGGGAATGCCGTATCTCATTAACTGTGCTTTCTTAATGAAATGAGTCTTTATTAGTTATACAGAGACACAGTTTTGGTGGCATTCTGATCCTTGGATGCAAGGTCACATAAATACTATAGAAATCAGAATAAATATAAACTGCTCACGATCATTGGATGCAAGGTCAAAGAAATGCTATAGAGAATGTAGAAATCAGAATAAATATATAATCATTGCATTGTGGCAATATTCTTTGCAATATAATGATTGCAAGCTCTGTTGACATGTTCTTCTCTCATTTCCAAATGTTGAGCATCCCATTTTAGTCACTTCCCGTTCTGTATGCAGAACTGTTCTGAATTTATCTTCATATTTTATCCAAACTGATGTGTCTGCTTCTAGGGACAATCATTAAATCTGTCCTCAAATTTCTCTGTGGAGAGGCTCAATGGCTTCCTGATGCCCATAACATTTCTGAATGCATGGGGACTGCCATAAAGTCCCCAGCGTGCTGGATGTCAATCACATAGGGGGATTAAAGCCCCCATCTAGGTCTGCTTTGGGAATGAGAAGTCATCCATCTTTGTAATTGGTTCGGGGGTCAAATTGTCCTCAATGTTTAACTAAATATCCCTTCTTAAAGCTTAAGACTGTTCCACCACGACCCAAATTCTCAGCATATAGACAAAAGATCAAGCAACTTTCTTGCTTTCTCCTTCTTTCTTTCTCTTTCTTTCTTCCTTCCTTCCTTCCTTCCTTCCTTCCTTCCTTCCTTCCTTCCTTTCTTCCGTACTCTGCAAATAGAAGAAGATTCTTTCTATCATTTGAAGATGGGGCTTTTCCCTTTAAAGAGTTTTATATCCTTCACTCATAGGCTAATACTAAGATACTTGGCTTCTAAATACTTTTATCTAGTGTACTTCCTTAAATGAATGCCTGCTGTTCATGAAGGAAAACTGTTATGTTTTCCTTCATTTTGTTCTCTGCTTACCCAGCAACCTCTATATATTTCAGTATGGGCACAGTAGAAACAAAAATGGTTTGCAAGGGTAGAAAAAAAAAGGTGCACTATAATGAATATCATTGGTGTTAAATAACAACAACAACAACAACAACAACAACAGAGTTGGAAGGGACCTTGGAGGTCTTCTAGTCCAACCCCCTGCCCAGGCAGGAAACCCTACACCACTTCAGACAAATAGCTATCCAAAATCTTAAGAATTTCCAGTGTTGGAGCATTCACAACTTCTGGAGGCAAGTTGTTGCCTTTATATCCTAAACTGTTTCTTTCTTTCTTTTTTTGTTACCTTATGCTCTGAATTATTATTTCTTACTACTTTTCTATGTTCTGCAGAAGACAATAGCATATGCCCTTCATATATGGAAACAAACCTGAGTGACAAAATGTATATCATTAAAAAAATGGGTTTATTTATTTGCATAATTTGGTCTACAAAAATAGAAAATGATGTGCAATCTATTTCAGTCTAATCAGGTTGACGCTCCATTATGTCTCCTGTTTTGCAACTCTCCCTGCACTAAACCTTTCCTATCAGATTATTGTACCTCTACCTCCTTTTTGTAAATCATATATATATATATCTATTCCTGATGAAAATATCACAAGCTTTTGAAAGCCTGTCCTCATTGTTGTGTTTATTTATGTGGTGTTCAGACATACTGCCTAATTTATTTTTTTGAAGTGTTCTTGTTATTCTCGTGCACTTGACACTCCATACAGATTAAATAAATGATTGAATAAAATTGTGGATATTAAATAACAGATCAGCTAGTCCTAACCAAAAAATAAATAAAATGTAAGTATATATGGGCAAAATAAGCTGTTGAATTTCTCCAATCCTACACAAATACAACCCAAAAAGAGACGGTGATTCAAACACTTTATTAGGAGCTCTGAAACAGTACAGTGCTTATCAGCAAGTTCCATTGTTGATCAATATCCAGGCTTAAAAACAGATTTACAGTTCACCTCTATTTGACCTGTAGCATATATAACAGGAGGATTTCGCGCGCCCCTCCCCTACAAAATAGGCAAGCAGGCGACTTGACATAAAATTATGAAGAAGAGGGCCGTGAAAATATTTACAGACCCCTCGCATCCTGGATATAAACTGTTTCAACTCCTACCCTCAAAACGACGCTATAGAGCACTGCACACCAGAACAACTAGACACAAGAACAGTTTTTTCCCGAAGGCCATCAGTCTGCTGAACAATTAATTCCCTCAACACTGTCAAACTATTTACTGAATCTGCACTACTATTAATCTTCTCATAGTTCCCATCACCAATCTCTTTCCACTTATGACTGTATGACTGTAACTTGTTGCTGAAAATCCTTATGATTTATATTGATATACTGACCATCAATTGTGTTGTAAATGTTGTACCTTGATGAACATATCTTTTCTTTTATGTACACTGAGAGCAAATGCACCAAGACAAATTCCTTGTGTGTCCAATCACACTTGGCCAATAAAAATTCTATTCTATTCTATTCTAAATTAGACATATTTGCAAGTTTAACAGGTAGCTGAAAACCAGATTATATTCCAGAACCTCAGAGAGTAAAAATGCATAGGGGTAAACCAACCGGACTTTCTTTGTTTTTTCTGGAAAATTTAGAATTTAGAATAACAGAGTTGGAAGGGAATCGGAGGTGCAACCCCCTGCTTAGGCAGGAAACCCTACACCAAATGGTTATCCAATTTTATCTCAAATACAACTCATCTGTCTGGAACCCACACTGCATATCAGACATTAATACAATTGAGCGTGTCCAGAAATATTTCACAAGAAGAGTCCTCCACTCTTCTGCTCGCAACAAAATACCTTATGCCACCAGACTTGAAATTTTGGGTTTAGAAAAATTAGAACTCTGCCACCTTTGGTATGATCTAAGTATAACTCATAAAATCATCTACTACAATGTCCTACCTGTCAATGACTACTTCAGCTTCAACCACAACAATACACAAGCACACAATAGATACAAACTTAAAGTGAACTGCTCCAAACTTGACTGCAGAAAATATGACTTCAGTAACAAAGTTGTTAATGCCTGGAATGCACTACCAGACTCTGTGGTCTCATCCCAAAACACCCAAAACTTTAACCTAAGGCTATCTACTGTTGACCTCACCCCATTCCTAAGAGGTCTGTAAGGGATGTGCATAAGAGCACCAGCATGCCTACTGTCCCTGACCTAATGTTCCCTTTAATTGTATTCACTTTATGTACTCAATGCATGCTTATACTTATATATATTACCTAATATGTACTTACGGGATGTGGTGGCTCAGTGGATAGGACGCTGAACTTGTCGATCGAAAAGTTGGCAGTTCAGCGGTTCGAATCCCTAGTGCCGCATAATGGGGTGAGCTCCCGTTACTTGTTCCAGCTTCTGCCAACCTAGCAGTTTGAAAGCACATAAAAAATGCAAATAGAAAAATAAGGACCACCTTTGGTGGGAAGGTAACAGCGTTCCATGCACCTTTGGCATTTAGTCATGCCGGCCACATGACCATGGAGACATCTTCGGACAGCGCTGGCTCTTTGGCTTTGAAACGGAGATGAGCACTCCCCCCTAGAGTCAGGAACGACTAGCAAATATGAGTTTGACACCCCCGCTATAAAGTTTTTACCATAGCATGCCCTTTAGGGCAATAATATGACAATCATTTTTGCCCTGTAGAACGGTGAAGGTGGAACTACCCACCTCCTAAATACAGGGAGATTTAGAAATGAAATATTTTTTTTAAGGTATGTATTACTGAAAATAAGTCCCTCTCTTGATGTGTCAACTACACAGGTGGGTCCAGGGTTATGAACATGTTATCATTAACATCTCCCTCTGACTTTCTGTTATATACTACATCCTGTCTTTTGGCGACCATAATTTTAGGAAAGATGGAAGACATTTAACACAGACGCTCTTCTGTAGGTTATTTTTGTGCAGTTTCCTGTCAAATTCAGTGATATATCACAACTTCTGGACATAATTAAAAGTGTGTCATTGTAGTAGCAGTTGTTGGAATAAAAAATGAAGCCCTGGGAAAACCTGAGAAGGTAAAAGGAGGAAGGGAGATTCATTACAAGAGAAATGGCCTTCAATGGTAAACAATAATGTGTCTTATTCAAGGAACTTTGGACATGTTTGGTCCTTGGAATATCATTTAAAAGTGAACTCCATATAATTTCTTCAGAATATGGAATAACAGTGTTGGAAGGGACCTTTGAGATCTTCTAGTCCAACCCCCAGCTCAAGCAGGAGACCCTATACCATTCCAGACTAGCTGTCCAATCTCTTCTTAAAAGCCTCCTGTGATGAAGTACCCAAAACTTCTGAAGGCAAGCCATTCCACTGGTTCATTGTTCTCACTGTTAGGAAATTTTTACTTAGTTCTAGGTTGCTTCTCTCCTTGATTAGTTCTCATCCATTAGTTCTTGTCTTGCCTTCCGGTGCTTTGAAAAAAAATGAGATGACTTTCGTGGCAGCCCTTCAAATATTGGAACATTGCTATTCTTCATTTTAATCAAGGTCAGCAAGGCCTATACAGACACGTCACATATATACGTACTTACACTTTCAGTCTGTGCTAGCCAAGGGCTGTAATCAGACAACCCCATTTCAGCCTACATTCCTGCACAAACTGTGCAACCTGCTAAACCACAACAAGGGAGCCACAGCTTCTGCTCGAAAACTCAAACTGCTCAAACTGCCCAAAGAGTCGCTGATTCAGTTCTACAGAGGAATTATTGGGTCTTTCATCTGCACCTCTGCAACTGTCTGGTTTGGCTCTGCAACCCAACAAGGCAGTCACAGACTTCAGAGGATAATTAGAAAACTTAGAACTCCGCCGCCTTCGACAGGACCTGTGTTTAACTCATAGAATCATCTATTGCAATGTCTTTCCTGTTAAAGACTACTTCAGTTTCAATCTCAATAATACAAGAGCAAACAATAGATTTATGTAATCAATCTTGATTGCAAAAAATATGACTTCTGTAACAGAGTTGTTAATGCTTGGAACACACTACCTGACTCTGTGGCCTCTTCTCAAAATCCCCAAAGCTTTAACCAAAAACTATCTACTATTGACCTCACCCCATTCCTAAGAGGTCCGTAAGGGGCATGCATAAGAGCACAAACGTGCCTACCGTTCCTGTCCTATTGTTTTCTTTCATTATATCCAATTAATATAGTTATTGCATGCTTATGCTTATATATATATATACTTATATATTATATAGTTACTTTCATGCTTATACTTATATATACTGTTGTGACAAAATAAATAAATAAAAATAAATAAATAAATTATTACTGCAGAAAAAAACAATGGCTACCAACCTGCCTTCCATTCAAGACCTGGGTACTGCATGAATCAAAAAGAGGGCTGTGAAAATATTTACAGTCCCTCACATCCTAGACATAAACTGTTTCAACTCCTACCCTCAAAACGATGCTATAAGGCTCTGCATACCAGAACAACTAGATGCAAGGACAGCTTTTTCCCAAAAGCCATCACTCTGCTAAACAACTAATTCCTGCTGACAACACTGTAAAATTAACTACTAAGACTGTATTACTATTCTTCTTCTCATCCTTACTAGTACCTTATATTGCTTTTATTGTTTCCTAGTATGATTTGATTGCTTATTAGTATCCTCTGACTATCATTAAGTGTTTGTATCTTATGATTCTTGATGAATATATTTTATTTTTTCTTTATGTACACTGAGAGAATATGCACCATAGACAAATTCCTTATGTGTCCAATCACACTTGGCCAATAAAGATTTCTATTCTATTCTATTCTATTCTATTCTATTCTATTCTATTCTATTCTATTCTATTCTATTCTATTCTATTCTGATCTCTGAACAGAGCAACACCTTAATGGAAGAAGTTTTCATTGTCTGGTTAAGTTGTTCCTTACACCTTGACAGAGTACCATGCTCTTCTGATTATTTTAGCTTCTGGCTCAACTAACTATCCTTCTGGTTATTTCTCTAAGCAGATTGGGAAATTGGATGTTAGACCATGTTTTATCAATTCCAAACTCCCCCCCCCCTTAACCCAGCTGTTTAGTACACAATCCTGATGAATTGGTTTCAGCTCCTGAGCAGAAAATCTGTCCATCACTACTGGGGGAATAGAGCATTGGGTGACTTGTGTCTCACATGAGAAAGGAGACATGAAATTAGATACTAAATCAACTGGGATGTACTTTATGGAGTGCATTCCTCAAATTTCGCAGTCTGCACCTGGACCTGTGGGTTCCTTTAAACTTTGCATGGTAGGTTTTGTTTTGCTTTGCTTTTGAAAGACCACAATATTTAATTACACATTCATACAAGGTGGCAAAATATTCAGCCTGGTTTTAAATGCAGGGGAAACTGGCATCCAGATTCTGGTATGGTAAACTATGATAAACTCAGTGGTAGGCTGCTGCCGGTTCGGACTGGTTCAGGCGAACCAGTAAGTCTGACCAGGGTTGGACCCACCCACCCACCCACTCTGGCACTATCACGTCCTAAATAATTGCTGGTTTTTTTGATGCCGCGCGTGCTCACATTTTCGGTTCTGGGCAAACCAGTTGTTACAGTACGTGACGCCCACCTCTGGATAAACTACCGCTAGTAATTGGGTTCACTCAAAGTATGGAAGTTGCAGTATCCTGGGAAGGAACTATGAATAACATGGCTTGTTTCCGCATACTGATTTACTCGCATGAAATTGGTGGGGCTCAAGAGGACACTTCAGAATATATGGGCACACTAAATCAGCATGCAAAATAACAATAAGTGCAAACTACTATATATTCTTTTTCTCTTCTATCTGTGTATGTGTGTGTGTGCGTTTGTGTGTGTGTGTGTGTGTGTGTGTGTGTGTGTATCAATATAGGTACTCTGCCTCAAAGAAAAGAATACTGCCTTTTTTTTAAGCATATCAACATCTCTGTATAATATGAACTCATTATTTTGGAAGACTGTATACAATTCCCTTGCATGTGCTTTGCCGCCATTTTGAAAATTTCCATTTTGCTTTGGCTGTGGCCAAGAAAAGTCAAAATCTGCTCAGTCCTTAAAACAAATAACAATTTTCTCTTTTTCCAGGGCAGAGGAATGTGAAAGCCACAGTATTAATACTTTGTGTCAAACGGTCCTATAAACCCTATTCGGTTCATAATCAAGTTTATCCAAGTTATTCCATTTCCTCAGGAAATTTTATCTACAAGAGGAGCATTGAGAGTCCTCAATTAATTCTGTCTATTCTCATATTTCAGTTCCCAGGATTAGGAATAAGGGTGGTACAGCCCACACCTGTGTGCAAATGTACACACACCCATGCATAGAAAGAAAGAAACAAACAAACAAACAAACACTGTTTTCAACAATACTACATTGCATATTCAAGAGTGATTTGGAATAAGGATAGGGGTTGTATTGTTGGCTTACAGCTGCATTTAGAATAAATTGGGCAGGAAAATAATGCAATGAGTTGACTTTGATGTGAGATCCAATGGTGACTTTTTTGGGGAGGGGGAGGGGACTGATTGTTTTGTTTTTAAACCATGCTATACTACTTGTACTGTGCTATGGTTTGCACTTCGTTCTGGAATCACATCTTATTTATGGAAAACATAGTTAAAATACATTGGGGCCTGTTGGAAGGAAGGAAAGAAGGAAAGGAAGGAGGAAGGAAGGAAAGGAAAGAAGGAGAAAAGGAAGGAATGGAAGGAAGGCAGGGAAGGAAGGAAAGAAAGAAGGAAGGAAGGAAGGAAGGAGAAAAGGAAGGAAGGCAGGGAAGGAAGGCAGGAAGGAAGGAGAAAAGGAAGGAAAGGGAGGGAGGTGGGGAAGGAAGGAAGGAGAAAAGGAAGAAAAGAAGGAAGGCAGGGAAGGAAGGCAGGAAGGAAGGAAGGAGAAAAGGAAGAAAAGGAAAGGAAAGAAGGAGAAAAGGAAGGAATGGAAGGAAGGCAGGGAAGGAAGGAAGGAAAGAAGGAAGGAAGGAAGGAAGGAGAAAAGGAAGGAAAAGAAGGAAGAAAAGAGAAAAGGAAGGAAAGGAAGGATAAAAGGAAGGAAGGAGAAAAGGAAGAAAAGAAGGAAGGCAGGGAAGGAAGGCAGGAAGGAAGGCAGGAGAAAAGGAAGGAAAGGAAGGAAGGAAGGCAGGGAAGGAATGAAGGAAGGAAGGAGAAAAGGAAGGAAAAGAAGGAAGGAAGGAGAAAAGGAAGGAGAAAAGGAAGGAAGGCAGGAAAGGAGGAAAGGAAGGAAGGAGAAAAGGAAGGAAAGAAGGAAAGGAAGGCAGAAATTAAGGCAAGAAGGAGAAAAGGAAGGAAGGAGAAAAGGAAGGAAGAAGAAAAGGAAGGGAGGTGGGGAAGGAAGGAAGGAAGGAAGGAAGGAAGGAAGGGAGGGAGGCAGGGGAGGGGAGGGAGGGAGGGAGGGAGGGAGAGAGGAAGGAAGAGTTTCCTATTCATAATTATATTATTAGATGACAATAGCCTAAACACTATTCCTTACATTATCATTCATTTGTTGTAAGGTCTCCTCCCTTGAGCAAGAAGTGGGAGTGAAGAACTTTGAGGTCCCTTCCAGTTCTATGATTCTATGTTCTAACTTAGCGTCAATGTTGAAGCTTTATCATAAACATTTTAGGCTTTTTTTGTTAGATCAATTAACCCAGAAGAACCCCAACTTTTCTCATAACTGTGTGGGAAATAATTTCATCTTCTAACAACTCATTATATTAAACGTTCTCTGTATGTTTTTATTGTGATCTACATTATTGACCCAGATTTCTCAGATGACAACTGTTTTCTTATATGAGTTAATTCAGAAGACCTTTATCTTTTCTTACAATGTTGTTTTATTTTCCAAAGTTGTATACAATTGTGTACATACTGCTTTTGTTTTTTGTTTTTTTATTTAAGTAATATGGTCCAAGCAACCCAGATTTCTTACTCAACATAATAAATGGAACAATAGAATAAACCTGGACTAAACACAATTTTCGAAAGGCTTTTGAAAGTTTTCCCAAACATCCAACACTATGGAACAATAATTATAATTACTTAGGTGAGTTATTTAGTTATTTAGTTATTTATTGAGTTCACTCTGCTTTCAATTTAGCTTTTGTGGGTGGTGGTTGGAGAATTAAGTTCTGAGATCTCATAAAAAGACAAAATGGATGAACATCTGTGCCAAACAAGTTCTATCTTTACTTTTGTGAATAGACTTATAGCATGTGATTAAAAGAAAACCTTTTTTTTTCTTTTATGTACTCTGCCTAATACAAGTGCCCTTAACCATCAGCTAATTTTGCTTTACTTTATAAGGTAATGATTACATCTCTTTTTTGTACCCCAACTATTTTATTCCATAGTGGACATTTTCATCCCACCATTCATTATTATTATTTTTAATGTAAGTTCTATTTAGGTGTAATACATCAACAAAGATGATTAGGGGACTGGAGGCTAAAACATATGAAGAATGGTTGCAGGAACTGGGTATGTCTAGTTTAATGAAAAGAAGGACTAGGGGAGACATGATAGCAGTGTTCCAATATCTCAGGGGTTGCCACAAAGAAGAGAGAGTCGGGCTGTTCTCCAAAGCACCTGAGGGTAAAACAAGAAGCAATGGGTGGAAACTGATCAAGGAAAGAAGCAACTTAGAACTAAGGAGAAATTTCCTGACAGTTAAAACAATTAATAAGTGGAACAACTTGCCTTCAGAAGTTGTGAATGCTCCAACACTGGAAATTTTTAAGGAAATGTTGGATAACCATTTGTCTAAAGTGGTGTAGGGTTTCCTGCCTAAGCAGGGGGTTGGACTAGAAGGCCTCCAAGGTCCCTTCCAACTCTGTTACTACTACTACTACTACTACTACTACCACTACTACTACTACCACTACTACCACTACTACTACTACTATTATTATTATTATTATTATTATTATTATTATTATTATTATTATTATTATTATTATTATTATTAAATGCATAGGCCAAATTTGCACCTTCAAGCTTCCGATAAAGTGCTGGTAGTTTGTGATGCCCCGATTTAATTACTTCTTTTTTAAAAAAAATAAATAAATCATTTTTTAAAATCAAAATGGGAGGAAAATATGAAACCAAGAAATCAATGCCCAATTGAATCATGACTGATGATCTCTAGTAAAAAAAATAATAATACTTTGTCACTAAGACAAAGCCATTTTAAGCTTCAGTTCCAAAACGCCTGCTGTATAGCAAAGCCAGCTTGGGATCGGAGAAAGAGAGTTTATTGGTGAATTCATTACCTTTGGAAAGAAGTCTGTGCTACCCATTCGTAGTTGAGTCAGCCACACTTCAGTGACACATACAGCTGGGGTTGATTTACAAATTCAACAGAGAGCATTCCAAGCTTCTGAAAATATAAAATTAATTTTGGCACTTCACTCCTTGGTGAGGTCACCATATTGGATATTCTTCCTGTGTTGAAACTCATTGGGAGACAAACAAAGAAACACCGTGCTAGCACATTGTATAATAAACTTCCTTCCTCCTGGACTAGTTTTTTTTACGTGTGCAATAGACTTTATTTTAAAAGGTGGGAACACTGAAAATGTCGTCTCCTATTACGGAAGGAGCGATCTTTTCCTTTTCTTGTAATAATATCCTATCAAAAAAAGACACCTGGTCTGGTGTATCATATTTTCTAAGCCACCTGAGGTAAAAAAAAAAAAAACATGGCTGCAATGTTACAGATAGGTGTTACATCTATGTTTATGTATGCAGCAGAGCATTTTTTGGAGATGAAATCTGAATTGTTCAGTTGTAGTAGACAGCTGAGCTACTCAGATAGAAACTATCCAACTTGCTTCTCGTAAATAAATATCATTCATCTCCTGTAATCAAAAAGACTCTCTCCCTCTCTGTCTCTCTCGTCTCTCTCTCTCTCTCTCTGTCTCTCTCTCTCTCTGTGTGTGTGTGTCTCCCTCTGTCTGTCTCTCTCTTTCTGTCTCTTTCTCTCTGTCTTTCTCTTTCTGTCTCTGTCTCTGTTTCTCTGTGTGTGAGTGTGTCTGTCTCTCTCTCTCTGTCTCTCTCTCTCTCTCTCTCTCTCCCTCCCTCCATTTCTCTCTCTCTCCCTCCCTCCTTCTTCCCCCCTTCTCACCTTTTATCTTTCAAGAGAATGTCGACTGATACACAATTGGGTCAACTGCTAGTATCTAAATGATGCCAGTCCAGCTAGGTGGTAACAGCTCATATTAGATGAATTGAAAAATCTGACTGGGTCTTAATTCATAGTTGGTTGGGTGACCATCTTGGAAGCCAATGACCCTGGGCTGGGCTGGAAAGTAGTTAAAAACTTCCTAGAGGGGAAAAAAACACTGAGAAATCTGCATGAATGTGGACATGTAAGAAACCAGGAATATTTTACTTTTCCACAAATATTTTTTTTATTTTTTTTATTTGTCAAACACAATAGTATATATAAATATAAGCATGAAATAACCATACGAATTGGATACAATCAAAGGGAACATTAGGACAGGAATGGTAGGTAAAACATTCAATACCAATTGAATGTTTTACTTCAGATTCATAACTGTTATAATAATTGTTCTTTCCACACCTATAAATTTTGAAACTGAGTTTTGTTCTACTTGGTGAAGGTCAAAGCAAATATCTCAAAGGTGCTTTCTCAAAAGCCAACTGGGCTTTGTTTTTGTTTTTTCTTTTGCTTCTCATCCAAGAAGCTTCCTCAGTTCTGAATAAATGGTGAAGGACAGATAAACCTACAAGTAGCCTCAATCACCCATAGAAAGAGTGCTAACAACTAGATTGCTGCAAGGAATATACAGTTTATCCTTCTAATCACCACCATTCAGTCAGAACTGAAGAAGCATGGTTGAAAAGCAAAATGAAGTAAAAAAAAAAACTTAGAACTATGCCGCCTTCTGTATGACCTAAGCATAGCTCATAAAATTATCTGCTACAATGTCAATGACTACTTCAGCTTCAACCACAACAATACATGAGCACACAATAGATATAAACTTAAAGTGAACCGCTCCAAACTCGATTGCAGAAAATATGACTTCAACAACAGAAGGGTCAATGCCTGGTATGCATTACCAGACTCTGTGGTTTCATCCCAAAACCACCAAAATTTTAACCTAAGACTGTCTACTGTTGACCTCACTCCATTCCTAAGAGGTCTGTAAGGAGCATGCATAAGCGCATCTACGTGCCTTCCGTTCCTGTCCTAATGTTTCCTCTATTTGTATCTATTGTACTTACGTATCCAATCCATGTTTATACTTATTACCTAATATGTTCTTGACAAATAAAAATAAATAAAAATAAAAACAAAGTCCAATTACCATTTGATGACTGAGAATCTCCATAGAGTGTCAAACCAAATATCTCAAATTTTCTGTAAGAGAAAAATGATTACAAACTAAGGATAGGATATAACATGTATCCCATATTTCATCCAATCTTTCCTGCTTTCTCTATCAACCAGTATTCCATGCCTCGTTTATATATGAATTCAGGCTTCCATCCGTCCGAGGTGGGTAAAATGAGGACCCAGACTATTGGGGGCAAATATGCTGACTCTGTAAACCAGTTAGAGAGGGCTGTAAAGCACTGTGACGCGGTATATAAGTCTAAGCGCTATTGCTATGCTATTTAAAATACAATATATTTAAAAGCAAAAAAACCCCACTCAAGACTAAGTAAGTTTGAAACAACAAACAACAATAACATTAAAAATATCATTTCAAACCCCCAATACTATGCATATTAAGATACTCTTATAAAATATTAAAAATTTATTTTTCACCGATGTTCTATAAAAAAACAACAACCAATGAGAGTCAAGATAAAGTTTGATCGATAATCTGTCCTTACAATCTTTCTTAAGCACTCACTGTGATTTGCCCCTGATACAACCCAGTTTATACAATGGTGAAATCCAATTTATTTTTTACTACCGGTTCTGTGGGCGTGGTTTGGTGGGCATGGTGTGGCTTGGTAAGCGTGGCTTGGTGAGTGTGACACGGCAAGGATATTGCAAAGTCTCCATTCCCATCCCATTCCAGGGGAATGATATTGCAAAATCCCCATTCCCTCCCCACTCTTGGGGGAGGGATATTCCAAAGTCTCCATTCCCACCCCACTCTGGGGCCAGTCAGAGGTGGTGTTTGCCGGTTCTCCGAATTACTTAAAATTTCCACTACTGGTTCTCTGAACTCTCAAAATTTCTGCTACCGGTTCTCCAGAACCTGTCAGAACCTGCTGGATTTCACCCCTGAGTTTATAAAGGATTCCGTACATTTTTGGCAATACAAAAAATTTATTTTATACTGTTGGGAACTTATTTTTGGTTGCTTATTTCATTTCTTTTCATTTTCATGCCTTCCTAGAACTAGATGAACAGAATGGAGACACACACACAACCCGCTAAAAATCTGACATGTGTAGCAGTTGAACTGAGTTTGGCCTGGATATTATGCAAGTTACAATTCACGTATCAAATCCATGCTCATTTACCAAGAAGGAGATGAGGAGCAGGGAGATGTGGTATAGAACAATGCTCAATCGCAAGAGGCATAATTAATCTCAGTAAATCCTGAAAGTTTGTTTGAGAAGCAATAGAAAGGAGAACAGCTTAATTAAAATCCAAATACCAAACATCAAGATAAAGATGTTATGTAATTAACAGTAAGACAATATAAAGGAACAACTGTAGTCTTGCACAGGAGACCCAGTTGCTTTCAAGAGTGCCCTGCAGAGAATGATTTCAAAGATTCCTGGTATAAAATAATGCTTTTAACTGTTTATTTCCGTAAGATGAAAAGATAACTCATAAGTAAACCATTTGTCTTGAAATAAATGTCTATCTTTGCTGTTGGAAAATCAACTACCTGGTATAACCTATGGCGCACGTTGTCAGCATTGAATAATCTGTGAATCTATCCTTCATTCCTGATTATGGATTTAGAGATTTTGACATAAGAGGATAACAAGAGTTGGAAGGGACATTGGAGGTCTTCTAGTCCAATCTTTTTTTTTTCCAGACCAATTCTTGAATACAGTTCATCTGTCTGGAACCCACACTGTCAATTGGACATTAATACAATTGAATAAGTCCAGAGATATTTCACAAGAAGAGTCCTCCACTCCTCCGCTTGTAACAAAATACCTTATGCCACCAGACTCAAAATTTTGGGCTTAGACAACTTAGAACTTCGCCGTCTTCAGTCTAACCTAAGCATAGTACATAAAATCATCTGCTACAATGTCCTACCAGCCAATGAATACTTCAGCTTCAACCAAAACAATACAAGAGCACACAATAGATACAGACAATTGTCCATTATAGAAAACTTGGATTTCGGATTATCTTACTACCGGTTTGCAGTGTGTGTGCACACTTGCTTCTTGTGCTCATGTGCCTGGTTTGCATGCATGCCTGCCTTCTACACATGTGCCCGGCCTTCCGCGCATGAACTTTGCTCCTGTGCATGCCTTCCGCGCTTGTGCCTGGCCTCAGAAATGTGCCTAAATAGGATGGCATAGAGCTGGGGCAGGCATGCAGGTTGGCGGGTGGGCTCACCCTCGATTTCCACTACGGGTTCGGGCGAACCTATCCAAACTGGTTGAATACCACCTCTGTAAATAACCGAATTAATTAGCAAATGGAGCCCTTGAGCCCTAATCTTTCTTCCTTCCTTTCCTTGAGCCCTAATCTTCAACTCTAGTGGAAATCCAAACCTTAACTAGTGTTTGGAAATAATAACAATCATGTTGCTGTACTCTAAAATCTCTATTTATTTTATTAAGGAGGAAATGTAGTAAGAACAAAGGCAGAAGATAGATAGTTAGAAGGAAAATAATTATTATGGTCCAGTATTATCTTTTTTTAGGGGACGCGGTGGCTCAGGGGCTAGGATGCTGAGCTTGTTGATCAAAAGGTTGGCAGTTCAGTGGTTCGAATCCCTAGTGCTGCCGTGTAGTGGGGTGAGCTCCCTTTATTTGTCCTAGCTTCTGCCAACCTAGCAGTTTTGAAAGCACGTAAAAAATGCAAATAGAAAAAATAGGGACCACCTTTGGTGGGAAGGTAACAGCGTTCCGTGCGCCTTTGGCATTGAGTCATTCTGGCCACATGACCACAGAGACGTCTTCAGACAGCGCTGGCTCTTCAGCTTTGAAACGCCCCCTAGAGTCGGGAATGACTAGCACTTATGTGCAAGGGGAACCTTTACCTTTATTATCTTTTTTAATAGTTTTCCAAAAGAATTGGGAGGACAAATTTCAGAATAGCATCTACACTAATTTCAATATTTTTTTTATTGAGTTTTATTGAATTTTAACAAACAATTTTCATTCAACTCTTGTGCGTGACTGTGACCATTTACATGTCATCCCATTAGTGTTCTCCTATACTCTATATAATTTTACTAAATTATATTACTAATTCTAATTAGAATTACTAATTCCTACTAATTCTACTATCTGTTATTTCCCCATTTTTCCTATTTTTGACCCAATTATACCATTTCTCCCATATTACATAAAAATCCAAATCCATCAGTCCTTTCAGTTCAGGTGTCATTTTGTCCATCTCGGCACAATCCAATATTTTTCTAATTATTAACCCTTCAGAGGGTCTATCTGAGCTTCTCCAACATTGGACAAATGCCAATCTTGCCGCCGTTGTCATATGTAAAATAATATATGTTGTTGTTTTTTTTCATATTTTGTGTTCATCGTTCCTAGAAGAAACAGCTAATTTCAATATTTTGGCTTAACGTTGCTCGTTGAGTCAGCTGCTCATTGGCCAAGAAAAATCCAAATGTCATAGTGCAAAGTATTTATATTTCTCTACTGTTGCTCTCACTAAATTCTTGAGGAGACTGAACAGCAAGGGGCTGAGACAAAAGTCTATATCCTATAAAGCCAAAGATGAGGTCTTTTGTTTTGATAATTGCAGTTTATTGTTCAAATCTCAGAAGCTAATACACAAAATAAGACTCTTTCATTACTTTTTCTTCAAAAGCCTAGTGCACTTTCGGAACAAGATATACAAAGTCCTGCCAAAGTACAAGCTGAAATCTCCTCTGGTTCAAATGTCTTACATTAGTGAGTCGACTAATGGAAAATAGCTTAAGAAAATAGCCTTGAGGGGGAGAGTTTTAAGGGGTCTTTTGGGCACAGGAGATCTTCAAGTGCTGTTATGGGCTTTTACTGAGTCAAATGTTATGGCCATTTTCCCTGCAAGGCAGACTTGTTCAATGAACCGCTAATTTGCAAAGTCGGGTGAAATTAGGCTGAGGACGTAGGATGGGTTTAGCAGGAAGTGCACAAAAGCTGAACTTTTCCCACCCTGTTACACTCCAGCTTGCCTACTTTCACTTGGATTTTGTTTTATTGCAGTATTTCCTTTTTTAAAAAAAACAAAAAACCCAAAACCTGCAATTCATGATTTTCAACAAATAGTTGATACCGACAATGGTTTACAATCCAGTTAACAGCAAGAAGAACAAAAGAGGGAAAGTTCCACCATCAAAAATCCCTAAAAATAACATTGCTGTAAGCACTTGAGGGGCTGCTATAAAGAAGAGAGGGGTCAACCTATTTTCTAAAGCAAGACAAGAAACAAGGAGAGAAGCATCATAGAACTAAGGAGAAATGTCCTAACAGTGAAGATAATTAACCAGTGGAACAGCTTGCCTTCAACAGTTGTGGATGCTCCATCACTGGAGGCTAAAACATATGACGAATGGTTGCAGAAACTGGACATGGCTAATCTAATGAAGAGAAGGACCAGGGGAGACATGATAGTTGTCTTCCAATATTTGGGGTTCCAAAAGTCCCCAGAAGCTTGGATTAATGCAGTCTTACAGAACCTAGTCTGCCTGGATTGATCTCCATAAGAAAGCAAGACCACACTTGGTTTGGAGATAAAAGAACATTTTTTCCCCAAATGCCATTACTCTGCTAAACAAATAATTCCCTCAACATTGTCAAACTATTTACTAAGTCTGCACTATTATTAATCTTGTCATCGTTCCTATCACCCATCTCCTCCCACTTATGACTGCATGACTTTAACTTTGTTGCTTGTATCCTTATGATTTATATTGATTGTTTCCTGATTGCTTATTTGTACCCTATGACTATCATTAAGTGTTGTATCTTATGATTCTTGATGGTTGTATCCTTTCTTTTTACAGTATGTACACTGAGAGCATATGCACTTAGACAAATTCCTTCCTATTCTATAGAATAGAATTCTTTATTGAATTCTATTCTATAGAATAGAATCAATCAATAAAGAATTGGTCAATAAAGAATTCTGTTCTGTTCTGTTCTGTTTTGTTCTGTTCTTTTCTGTTCTGTTCTGTTCCGTTCCGTTCCGTTCCATTCCATTCCATTCCATTCCATTCCATTCTACTGTGTTTTCCTGAAAATAAGACCCTATCTTATATTTTTTTGAACCCTGAAATAACCGCTTGGCCTTATTGCCATGCGCTCAAAAGCCCAATTGGGCTTATTATCAGGGGATGTCTTATTTTGGGGAAAACAGGGTAGTCTACTCTACTCTACTCTACTCTACTCTACTCTACTCTACTCTACTCTACTCTATTCTATTCCATTGTATTTGTAGGTTTAGGGCTCTTTGCCAAAAAAAATTATACAAATGCATCTACTGTATAGAAGAGTTCAGGCTTGAACTGTGAGATCCTTGGTACTCTCTGAGCTTGGTGGTTTTCTTGCAGATGCTTAATTACCCAGCTAGATAACATAACCAATGCTAGGCAGATGCTTGATTACCAAACTAAGTAACTTCATCAGTGGTAGCTGATACACAGATGTATCTGTGAAGTCATTGGCAGTAAAGGCCATCTGAAAGAAGATTTGATATATATTTTTTTTTAAAAGCCCAATTTTGTAGTGGTAGAACATTTCGTTTCATTTATATGCAAAGAATGTGTGATGATCATCTAAAAATATTTTTTTCCCTGTTTACTCCCAGAAGTGCTGCACCGTTCTCTCTGGGGTTTTTTTTCCCCTCCCTCTTTTTTTCCCCAGTGTGATAATTCTTCTTGCTAACTTGCAATACATAACAGCATGAAGCCCAGCGTGTCATGGGAAGATTCAGAAAGATGCATATTTAGCTACTTTTGCTTCTTGTATTATTTTGCTCTGTGGGTCTTGAAGGAGGCATTAGAATTTATCAGGAGGAAGTAAGCAGGCTTACTTTTAAAGAATGTAATACGCAACATTAAAAAGAAAAACAAAAGGAACTATTCTGAAGATGTGCAAATCAGTATTATGCTCATTTGATTCTGGTTAATTACAAACAAAACTAATTTTTCCCCCTTATTTGCTCTTAAATCCACCACAATTCATTCAGAAGAGTATATACCACAACGCCATGGGGAATAACCTGCGTAAAATATCGGGTGGTGAACAGATTTTTTATTATTATTATTCAGCTTTCGTTTTACCAACTAGTTTTTTCAAACAGCCCATTAATTATGCATGCTGTAGCAGTTTTAGGCATACCTTCTATAATATTCACCCTTTGCTGATGCAGCATTAAAAACTTTCATGAAATAGGGAAAAATATATACCAAACTTCTTCTTTAAAAAAAAAAAATCTCCCTTACTTTCAAAGGATTCTACTGAAATTGCCTGTAGTTCATTTTTATTTTCTCTTTGTCTCCCTCTTGTGCTATGATTTTTCTTTCTTTTAATTCACTGAAATAGATACTTAAAAAAATATATTTTTTCTCCCCGCTCCCTCGTTTCTTTTCTTCTTCTTCTTCTTTTTTAAAAAACCCACCTCCTCTGGTGTGTTTAGTCACCTGTAACAGTGTTTACTGTTTGCTTCCTCTTTTTGGCAATAAGTGCCCATTCGAAGGTGACGTGATTGTGTAACACTGGTCAGGAGACCACACAATAATTAGATAATCATTCTTAGTGGAAAAATGTTCTGACTGTTGTAAGTTTATATGCATAGAAAGAAGTAGGAAAGGGAGAGGGGAGAGGGGAGAAGGGAGAGGGAGAGGGGAGAGGGGAGAGGGGAGAGGGAAGGGAAGGGAAGAGAAGAGAAGAGAAGAGAAGAGAAGAGAAGAGAAGAGAAGAGAAGAGAAGAGAAGAGAAGAGAGAATGGAATGGAATAGAAAATAGGGAAGGGAAGGGAAGAGGAGAGGAGAGGAGAGGAGAGGAGAGATAAACTCCTCTCCTGCCTTAAGATTTTATTGAAGAAATTATTTTATTCTTAGTAAGTGGGAGGGGGACCTGTATTTCTTGTATGATGTATATCTATATTCAAGGGACAAAGACTTAGACATTGTTTTAGAACATACATATCTCTCTAGATATAGTTCCCTCCCCCTCATCTACCTAAAAAGCTACATTAGGAGCAGGTGGTCAATCTGATCAGAAGGGCAATTCGGAATTCAGGATCGATCGATTGATCCCCTGAATCCTATCATCCTTCTTTAGATATAGTGCTTTGTGGGCAGGAGGAAAGCAAACGCAAACACACAAAACTCGAGAAAATGCATTTTTCTGCTGCGTTACATCCCAAGCTGTATATTAGGGCTTCACAGAGGCGGTTGAACGAGAGAAATGATTTCCAATCTTAGCCTGTTGGAATTTGTCTCGTAATCCATACAATCTGTGCAAAAGTGTGGACTTTGCCTCAAACCAGAGCGTAGGCCTAGTGCTTAACTGAAAGCAAAAACAGAGTTGTTTTCGTGCAGGATGGATTAGGCGGGAGTACATAACTACCAACCTGGGAAACATCCTGAGCGAAGAGTCTCTAAGATGCATTTGAGCTTGCAGGGGAGTGGCCATTATGTACTGACTGATGTGAGAAGCCCCCTCTCCCCTCCCCCAAGAATGTAATATTTTGGTGAATATTAAAAAGGCAGGATAGAATGTTTCCCCTAAAGGAGAAATGGGGGAAAAAAACCTTAAGGGTGGCAGAAACCAGCCCCAGTTTCCCTGCCCCAAGCAGAAATTGGGGAGGCCAGCTGTTGTGTTTGCGCCCCCCGAGCCGGGGCCCCTGCCAGAAAGTGACTCTGAAAGTGAGTGGGAAGGGCCATCAGGACTTACTTCGGGAGCACTGGCTTCCCTGGCTCAGCTCCAGGAGCCAGAGGCAGGCCAGGTGGAGGAGATAACGAGGCCTCCATCCCCTGACTCTTTCTCCCCCCCCCAGGCCATGCCTCCATACCCGGCTGATGGCAATCAGGCCTGGCTGGACCCTAGGTTTCATAGGCAGAAGAGACGGGAACAACAGAAGCAGGGCTGGGGGAAGTTCTGAGTCATGGAGCCACACCCCACAGGATATAAAAGCAGCAAGGGCTGCTATACCACTTCATGGCAAGCAAATCAACTGCTTAGAGGGAGAATTAGAGCTGAAGTCGTGTTTGTTCCTGGTTTCCTGGCTGACTCATTGGCATCAAGAGAGATAACAGAGACACTTGGCAGACGCTCGCTAGTTTGCTGCCAGAGCTGATAGTTGCCGGCTAATAAAGTCATCGCTCGTGTCTCCTGGACTGCAGAGGGGGACAGATCACCAGCTTTTAGAAATGCAGATTTGGTAATCCATTCAGAAAGACTGGGTCAGACAGAAACCCCAGATAAGCAAGAAGTCGAAGGTTGACAAATTAGCTCAGAGAAATACCTAGGACAGTGATGACGAACCTTTTAGACACCAAGTGCCCAAACTGCGTACGCCCATTCCCAAACTGAAAGATGCATACGTGTGCATGAACATTGTGCAGACATGCACGCATGTGCAGCAGAGACTCAAATGACCAGCTGGCTAGCGAGAGGCGGGGCATCCCAACACCGACAGAGCAGCAAGAGGTAAGATCTTTTTTTCTTTCTTTCGTGAGCTTGTTTCGTTGTTTGCAGGGAAACAGGAGCTCACAAAAGAAACACCACGGAGATCTGACCTGGAGTAATGGCACACGTGCCATAGATTCACCATCACAGTCCTAGGATTTGCATTTCTCCTTTTGCCTATAGAGCCAGCCATGACCCCTACATGACCCCATAGGAATCTAGAATGTATAAAACCCACCCACTCTCAACTCCATTTTGTCAGCTGTCCCAGAATCACATGTGGTTGGTGGTTCTGCTTCATCAATAAAAGGAACCTTTCTTTCCAGTCAGCCTCCATTTTATTTCCAGTGCCTTCCTCCTGGATTGGGACTGAACCAAATGGATTTTCCTTCCAACACTGAGTAAGGGATGTTTCAGAAGGCTGAAGAATGCAACTGGATTAGCAGCATTCTTTCCCAATTCATAAATCCTTCATGTTTGAGTCATCTTGGCACATCCTGAGAAACTGGAAGATTTTAACTTGGCTATCCGTGAAGTGTGAACGTTCCTCTGGATGTAATGTAAAAATAAGCCAGGACCAATTTTTATAACACTACACTTTGTGATACATTGTGTTAAATTCTGGGCAAAGTTTAGCAATCTTCCCTTTAAAAAGACATGTTTGTATAATCTCTTTATTTCCTTGGCTTGACTCGATACTTTAATTTTTTAACAGTCAGGTTAGAGGATGAAATAATGAGAAAACAGGTTTTCAGATATCTGCTTACCCCAGGTATAGGAGATGGACTAGGACGTACCCAAACGTGTCATCAATCATGAGTCCCTTTGCTCCCAGGAGAGATCTAAGTCCAGTCCACTCTTTTCTACCACCAATTTGCTTTGATGGTTAGTAGTTCAGATTCTTGTAGAGAGTTTAAGCTTGCAATAAATCTTTATACTCATTTGAACTGCCCGGAGCTTCTGATTTTCCTGGCACTTGATAGCTGATACTTTTTAAAGTGGTCTCATATTAATTTTGATTTTTTTTCAAAGTTAAGCATTTTTAGATCCTTCTATCTGTTTTCATATAGTGGGGCTCAGGGGCTAGGATGTTGAGCTTGTCGATCGAAAGGTTGGCAGCTCAGCGGTTCGAATCCCTAGTGCTGCCATGTAACGGGATGAGCTCCCGTCACTTGTCCCAGCTTCTGCCAACCTAGCAGTTTCGAAAGTACGTAAAAATGCAAGTAGAAAAAATAGGGACCACCTTGGTGGGAAGGTAACAGTGTTCTGTGCGCCTTTGGCATTGAGTCATGCCGCCACATGACCACGGAGACGTCTTCGGACAGTGCTGGTTCTTTGGCTTTGAAATGGAGATGAGCACTGCCCCCTAGAGTCAGCAATGACTAGCACATATGTGCGAGGGGAACCTTTACCTTTACCTTTTATCTGTTTTCATAGAGTTGGCTTTTACTTCCCTGATCATCCCAGCTGCCCTTCTTTGAACCCAGTTTCAGCTTGTCTGAATTGGTCATAGAATCCTGCAAAAAATCTCAAAAAAAAAAAAAATATTCCAGTGAGGAATAAACCCTCTCAGTTAACTTCCCATACTTCCTGTTGTGCATCTTCAAACCCCAGATGATAAATGAGATTTCAAGCAGATGAATCATATTATACTGTTACTTGTGGCAATCTAATATTAAGGGTGCCAAATGGTTGCCTTAATTAGCAACCAAAGAAACCTGGTGGGTGATAGAGGGAGCACCTCGTTGCTCCCACACAACACCTATCCAGCGCGGCCTGCACTGGCTGCCGGTAGCCTTATGGGTGCAATTCAAGGTGCTGGTTATCACCTTTAAAGCGCTCCATGGCTTAGGACCAGGCTATTTACGAGACCGCCTTCTGCCACCGATAGCCTCCCAACGACCTGTGCACTCCCACAGGGTGGGACTTCTCAGGGTGCCGTCGACCAAACAATGTCGGTTGGTGGTCCCCAGGGAGAAGGCCTTCTCTGTGGCAGCACCGGCCCTTTGGAATGAGCTGCCTCCGGGATTATGCCAACTCCCCGACCTCCGGACCTTCAAATGTGAACTTAAGACTTTATTATTTCATCATGCGGGATTGGCCTAAGCGTAATTTTAAATTGTAATTTTAAATTGGTTTTATGTCGGCCTATGACCGTTTTAGTTTTGATTCGGCCTATTTAAATATTTGTTTTTAATTCTGTTTTTAAACTTGTTGTTTGTATTTTGTGTTTTAAATATGGCTGTAAACCCCCCTGAGTCCTTTGGGAGAAGGGCGGTATAGAAATTAAATTATAAATAAATAAATAAATAAATAAATAAATAAATAAATAAATAAATAAATAAATAAATAAATAAATAAATAAATAAATAAATCCTGAAGTAGTTGGGATAATTAGCTTGCTTTAATCCAACAGATTAAAGCTATGAGGAGGAAAGCTATGGCAAATCTAGACAGCGTACTAAAAAGCAGAGACATCACCCTGCCAACAAAAGTGTGTATCGTCAAGGCTACGGTTTTCCCAGTTGCAATGTATGGCTGTGAAGGTTGGACCATAAGAAAGGCTGATCGCCAGAGAATTGAGGCCTTTGAACTCTAGTGCTGGAGAAGACTCCTGCGAGTCTCTTGGACTGCAAGGCGATCCAACCGGTCAGTCCTAGAGGAGATCAACCCTGACTGCTCTTTAGTAGGCCAGATCCTGAAGATGAAACTCAAATACTAATGAGACTGGAGAAGAACCTAATGCTGAGAATGACTGAGGGCAAAAGAAGAACGGGACAACAGAGAACGAGGTGGCTGGATGGAGTCACTGAAGCAGTAGGCATGAGTTTAAATGGACTCCAGAGGATGGTAGAGGATAGGAAGGCCTGGAAGAATGTTGTCCATGGGGTCACGATGGGTCAGACACGACTTTGCAACTAACAACAACAACAACAATCCAACAGAAGCTGAGATATATAACACAGCTAAAATCCTTGGAAGTGAACATTCAAAATAGCAGGTAGGGTAGGGAGGAAATAAAAACCTTTATTGCTGGCTCAGAACTGATGGAATAAATTGAAAGCTTGACATTCCAAAGTCAAATTAAATTTTCTACATTTAGGAAGCTAAGCAGGACAAAATCAGCTTAGTATTCAGAAGCAGGATTACTGCAGGATTCCAGAGCTATAAGCTGAAAGGTAGAAAGGAAGAACCTGGGGAGAAAAAAAGCAATACCCTATTACAGTCACCACGAATCACTCAATCAACCAACCAACCAACCAACCAACCAACCAATCAATGGGTACGTCATTGAAATTTTACATCAATGAAAAATACAATCAGTGAAGCAGAATCTGGAAAAAAATATAATGAATCAATAAAAAGATGACCCATAGTTCTTTCATAAAACAGATGGATTCAATTAGAATAGTGATTTGAAGATTGTACCAATGGAAACCCTAAAGATTGTACCACTAGAATGGAGGAGCCAACTGGGGACAGATCATCTTGCAGAAGATCTGTGTGGTTCAGTGGTGGGATTCAAATTTTTTTACTACCAGTTCTGTGGGCATGGCTTGGTGGGCATGGCATGGCTTGGTGGGTGTGGCTTGGTGGGCTTGGCAAGGGAGGGATACTGTAAAATCTCCATTCCCTCCCCACTCCAGGGGGTAGATACTGTAAAATCTCCATTCCCTCCCCACTCTAGGGGAAAGTTATTGCAAAATCCCCATTTCTTCCCAATCAGCTGGGACTCAGGATGCAGAGAATAGATGGGGACGGGGCCAATCAGATGTGGTATTTACCGGTTCTCTGAACTGCTCAAAATTTCCACTACCGGTTCTCCAGAACTGGTCAGAACCTGCTGAATACCACCTCTGGTATGGTTGCTAAGATTTAGCAAGTAAGAGTTGTCACTTGCAAAGACACTGACTTGGTGATCTGTAATCAAACAGTATCTTTAGTCTTTAGGATAAAGACTATCTATATCGTTAGGATAAATTTAGTTAAGATTAATTTAAGATTAATTCAAGATTCACAGACCTAATTCAAATCAATCCTGTCAAGTAACCAGGACTTCTTCATACTTTTTTCTGATTGAATGTAATTTGGAATGGCCGCACTCCAGGCTAAAACATTAATAAACAAACCATCAAATAAATTGCTGTGAAAAAAATATTGATGCAGATAAAAGAATAAAGTTGGAAGGGACCTTGGAGATTTTCTAGTTCAAACCTCCACCCCACTCAAGCAAGATTTCAGATAAGGGGTTATCCAATTTCTTCTTAAAAGCATCCAGTGATGGAGGACTTCTGGAGACAAGCCATTTCACTGATGAATTGTTCTTAGTTAGTTCAAAGTTCTCTCCTTGATTAGTTTCCATCCATTCCTTCTTGCCCTGATTTCTAGTGCTTTGGAAAATAGGTTGACCCTTTCTTTTTTGTGGCAACCCCTGAGATATTGGAACACTGCTGTCATGTCATCCCCTAGTCCTCCTCTTCATTAAACTAGACATACCCAATTCCTGCAACTGTTCTTCATATGTTTTAGCCTCCAGCCCACTAATCATCTTGATTGCTCTTCAACGCACTCTTTCTAGAGTCTAAATATATTTTTTATATCATGGCAAACAAACCTGGCTGCAATATTCCAAGTGTGGTCTTATTTATGATGATGGAAACCTTGTTGGCACAGTTCTAATATTCATTTTTGGATTCTGGAGGGAGAGGAACTCAGGTGAATGGGTAGATAAATGGGAAAATAGTCAGTGGTGGAATTCAGCCAGTTCAGGCCGGTTTGGGCAAACCAGTAGTTAACTTGCTGGATGGCTCCACCCATCCTCTCTTTGCCCCTTTCCAGGAGTCTCCACAAATCCAATTTTGGCTCCCAGGTAAGTGCAGGGAGGCCTCCTAGGCCCAAAATGGGGTGCGGTAGGGTGTGGTGCATCCCCCGTGGCCCGTTTTCACTCCCAGGAGGCTTCAGGGAGGGCTACTAGGCCCAAAATGGGGCATGAGGGGTGCAGCATCCCCCATGGCCCATTTTTGCTCCCCCCGTGACCCATTTTTGCTCCCAGGGGGGTGCGGGAGGCATGGCCAGGGATGTGTGCTGCCTGTCACACATCCATGGCCATGCCCACCATGGCCACGCCCACCCAGCTGGTCATTAGGGCAGATAACCGGTTGTTAAATTAATTGAATCCCACCACTGAAGTTAGTACAGGGAGGAAAAAAAATGATGAGGCAACCTAACTCCCAGAGAATAGCAGTAAAATGTTTTAGCCCTACCTTTGGAAATTATGCACTATGCCATTCACATTTATTTACCATAACAAGTGATGGTTTCTTCCATCTCAGATTGATGCCGACAGTCCATATCCTTCGCAGAAAATGCTCCTGGCCCTCAGAAGAAACCCTTAAAACGAATGATAGCCGCTGAGTTGGGTGTCCTAGAAATTTGACAACTAAACAAATAATACTTTGAGTTAGGATTGTCACTTTTCCCTGTGATCTGGGATATGTATTTGGGGAAAGTGTTTTATGACAGAGTTACCCATATTTTTCGGACTATAAAAGACACCTAAATTTAGAAGGGGAAAACAATAACAACAAAAGTTTTTGGCCTCCGCGCACCCCATTTTCAGGCCTTTTTTTGGGGGGCCCTTTTCAACCTTTTTTTTGGTCCAATTTTTGAGACTTTTTGCAGCCTGTTTTTGAGGCTTTTTTGGCCTATTTTGGGGGCTTTTTTTTTTTTTGCCCTGTTTTTGAGGCTTTGGGACCATTTTTTCAGAAAAAAAGCCTCAAAATGGGCGAAAAAGTGCCTCAAAATGGGCTGAAAAAAGGCCTGAAAACGGGGTATGTGGAGGCCAAAAAATGGCCGGAGTGGGTGGGTGGGGCTTCAGTAATATTCGGTCTATAAGACGCACAGACATTTTCATCCCCTTTTGGGAGACGAAAAAGTTTGTCTTATAGTCTGAAAAATACAGTACTATATGCAACGTATGCAGAATGTATCCCAGTGTGTGAAGTTCAGTTTGGTGCACACTGATGGAATTAAACATTGCTTTGTTGCACTTCCATAGAGAATGTGCTGAAAATCTCTTTGGCTATTGATTTCTCTGGGTGCACAAATACTGTATATAGTTAGAATTAACCTTTCATTGTGCCACCACAGGGTGACCAGCCATTCTGCATATATATCAAAATGCTCTTTGGTCTTTTTTTTTTTTTTGAAAAAAATAAATAAGTCCAAATTCTTTTCTCTGCTGTCGCCTTATAGCTAGTAAATTAGCTAGATTAAGGCGACAGAACTCCTAATGCAATACATACTTTAATTTTGTGCAATTATTTATTAATTAATTAATTAATTTATTTATTTATTTATTATTTATTTATTTTGTCAAATACATATTAAATAATATATATAAGTATAAGCATGAATTGAATACATAAAATGAATACAACTAAAGGGAACATTAGGACAGGGACGGTAGGCACGCTGGTGCTCCTATGCACGCCCCTTACAGACCTCTTAGGAATGGGGTGAGGTCAACAGTAGACAGTTTTAGGTTAAAGTTTTGGGGATTTTGGGATGAGACCACGGAGTCTGGTAGTGCATTCCAGGCATTACCAACTCTGTTACTGAAGTATAATATAATATAATATAATATAACAACAGAATTGGAAGGGACCTTGGAGGCCTTCTAGTCCAAGCCCCTGCCCAGGCAGGAAACCCTACACCATCTCAGTCAGATGGTTATCCAACATTTTCTTAAAAATTTCAAGTGTTGGAGCATTCACAACTTCTGCAGGCAATTCGTTCCACTTATTAATTGTTCTAACTGTCAGGAAATTTCTCCTTAGTTCTAAGTTGCTTCTTTTCTTGATCAGTTTCCACCCATTGCTTCTTGTTCTACCCTCAGGTGCTTTGGAGAACAGTCATATTTTCTGCAATCGAGATTGGAGCGGTTCACTTTAAGTTTGAATCTATTGTGTGCTTGTGTATTGTTGTGGTTGAAGCTGAAGTAGTCATTGACAGGAAGGACATTAAACACAATGCAACTGAATGAAATCCCAGGAATGTTGTGTTTTTTTTAAAGTAGAAATATTTTGAACCAGAACACTAGGAAGAAAACTATCTAGGGTTCGTTTGTAAGCTGCCAGGAATCACTGAGAGTGAGTGGGCAGCCATGCAAATTCTTTAAATAATTTTTAAAAGTACATTTATCTCTGATCACTTTGTTGAATTAATGAAATTTTATTCCATCTTGGCTTTGGTCTTTAGCTGTTTTGCTCTTCTGCTCCTCCCCTCCTTTCTTTTAGATTCTTTTTAGAGTCAGAATCTTTTTCTTATACATTTTTAAGGCTTTTGATATGTAATTTTATTCTGCTATATGTTGCATGTGTTATTTTTTTTTAACTTTACCTTTTTTATACTGGTCTCTGACAGTAGTAAAGGATATTTGATTTCATTTGATTTGTAGGTCTTACTGCATTGGCGGTAGCTTTGTGTTACCTCGCTGTAAATTGATTGTTGACTAATGCAGACATGAATGAAAACATTTAGAATAGAATAGAATAGAATAGAATAGAATAGAATAGAATAGAATAGAATAGAATAGAATAGAATAGAATAAAATAGAATAGAATAGAATAGAATAGAATAGAATAGGGTAGGGTAGGGTAGGGTAGGGTAGGGTAGGGTAGGGTAGGTAGAGTAGGGTAGGGTAGGGTAGGGTAGGGTAGAGCAGAGCAGAGCAGGGCAGAGCAGAGCAGAGCAGGGCAGAGCAGAGCAGAATAGAATAGAATAGAATAACTTTATTGTCAATTTGAATGTACAGTAATTAGCATACATTAAAATGACATTTTGTTGCATACAGCTCTCAAAGGGTCACCATCTCCAGTATATACTAAATAACCATGACAGAATAAATAAATAAATAAATAAATAAATAAATAAGAACAAAATTATGTGTGTGCCCACATGTATTATATGACACAGAGAAACAACACAGTCTAGTTCGGATGTATACATGTACCGGGGGCAAAAAATGAATATTGTGAGTTTACCAGATGGATGGCATAGGGAACAAAGCTGTTACAGAATCTGGTAGTCCTGTTAGAAATATTTCATGTTTATAACAGGTGGGGTTGAACATGTGGCTCTCCAGATGTTCAAAGTTACTGTCCCATCATCCCTGGTGATTGTCCATGCTATCTAAGAAAGATTGTAATTCAGTAACATCTGGAAGATTATAGTTCCTATTTCTAGACTAGATGTTGATGGAACTAAAAAGCAACCATGAGGCTCTGAAGTTGAGGAGTAAAGTCTACAATCTCTAGGATGATTCTCTAGAAAAAAAATGGGGAAAAATGAAAAAAGAGATTCTAAAATTTGTGCTAATATTAGAGCACTTGTTATTATGGTGTCAGATCTAAAGCAGTTTTTCCCCCCTCTTTTAATAAAAGCAGCAAGAACAGAATAAAGTGGATGAACCTGAGAAGACATTGGATTTAATTGAAGACAATTGCTGAGACTTTTACCAAGGACCAAATAAAAACTCAGTGTGGACCTAGGAGCGTAAAACCGATCCAAACTAGAATGCAGAAAATACGACTTCAGTTACACAGTTGTCAATGCCTGGAATGCACTACCTGACTCTGTGGTTTCTTCCCCAAATCCCCAAAACTTTAACTAGTTAGCCTAGTGAAGAAAAGGATCAGGGGAGACAAGATAGCAGTCTTCCAATATCTCAGGGGTTGCCACAAAGAAGAGGGAGTCAAGCTATTCTCCAAAGTACCTGAAGGCAGGATAAGAAGCAATCAAGGAGAGATCCAACCTATTTTAATTTTAATTTTATTTATTTTGTCACAACAATATATATAAGTGTCATACAAAAAAATTATATAGTATATAAATATATATATGAGTAAATATTAGGAGGTATAAGCATATTTATATATAGGAAGAAGAAAAGAAAAACAATAGGACAGGAACGATAGGCACGTTTGTGCTCTTATGCACAAATAATAATAAAAAATAGAACTATGCAGAAATTTCCTGACAAAGAGAACAGTTAATCAGTAGAACAATTTACCTCCAGAAGTTGTGAATGCTCCAACACTCAAAGTTTTTAAGATGAGATTGGACAATCATTTGTCTGAAATGGTATAGGGTTTCCTGCCTGAGCAGGGGGTTGGACTAGAAGACCTCCAAGGTCCCTTCCAACTGATATTCTGTTCTGTTCTGTTCTATTTCTATTCTATTTGTTTTGAATGCCATCGTGCCCCAGTTTCTCAATTATCCAATTTTAGTTAAAGCTACGTCCAAACATCTAGTTGCATTTTTTTAAAAATGTGCATTTACATGTTTATTTTACATCAAAGTTGTTGGTATTGGCTGAAGTAGTGAGAATCCAGTCACATCATGGTGGAATTTGCAATGACCATTCACCACAAATAGAACAGAAAACACTGTTGGATCAATGTAAGCTTTTTGAAATCCAAGCACTGTCTGCTGAACCAAAACAATGAAGCTGACTTGGTTCAATAAATATATCTAGAAGTTTAGTTTTAGAGAAATCGCACTTAGTTTTCTCACTTTTTTTGTGGGAAATATAGGGGAAGAAAACCCTCGTATCTACTTTCTAATCCTTGAAGGACTAAAAAAATCACTGACCAATTAATTAAGTATCACATTGTATTGCACAGTAACCAGTTTTCTTAGCATTTTGGGCTAAAATTGAGTTTAATGGAATCACATACTTGGGAATATCTCTTTTAGGTTGTGTAGACTTTTATATCTGCTCTTGCTATGAATGGAATGGAATAGAGTCGGGTAGGGTAGGGTAGGGTAGAGTAGAGTAGAGTAGAGTACACTAGAGTACACTAGAGTAAGTAGAGTACACTAGAGTAGTGTACAGAACAGAACAGAAGAGAACAGAACAGAATAGAATAGGATAGGATAGGATCAGAGTTGGAAGGGACCTTGGAGGTTTTCTAGTTCAACCCCCTGCTTTGGCAGGAAACCCTACACCACTTCAGACAAATGGTTATCCAAGATCTTCTTAAAAACTTCCAGTGCTGGAGCATTCACAACTTCTGGAGGCAAGTTGTTCCACTGATTAATCATTCTGCCAGGAAATTTCTCCTCAATTCCAGGTTGCTTCTCTCCTTGATTAGTTTCTACCCATTGCTTCTTGTCCTACCCTCAGGTGCTTTGAAGAATAGCTTGACTCTTTGTGGCAGCCCCTGAGATATTAGAACACTGCTATCATGTCTCCCCTAGTCCTTCTTTTCATTAAACTAGACGTACCAGTTCCTGCAACTGTCCTTCTTATGTTTTAGCCTCCAGTCCTCTAATCATCTTTGTTGTTCTTCTCTGCACTCTTTCTAGAGAAGAGGTGTCCAAACTTGGCAACTTTAAGACTTGAGGACTTTAAGACTTGAGGACAAGTCTTAAAGTTGCCAAGTTTGGAGACCCCTGTTCTAGAATCTCAACATCTTTGATCAAGAGACCATCAGAAATCTGTGCTGCTTAAATGGTTAGGCAGAGAATTTTCTCTGATGAATGTTCACAGGGTCCCATGATGGACATTTGCTGGCTATTACTGGCTGTCAACACAGCTTAAAGTAGCTCACCCATATGTGAAAACACTGCTAGTACTCAAAATTTAAAACTCAGGGTTTTAAGAGCTAGAAGCAATTGAAAGGAGGGTGTTTTTTGATGTTGCTATTGATTTTTTTTTTCATACTGCAAAAGTTCTGTTTTGTTCACTTGCTGTTTGTCTTTACACTTAAAAGACTTGAGAGCACAAACCAGCTTAGTCATGAAGTTATAGATCTCTTTGGGTGTGATAGTACTTTCTTGTCGAAGGGATACAGCAAGGCAGAAAAAAACCTTTTAATATATAATTAATCATGCCTTCTGACCCTTAAGCAAAGCAACTTATGCTGCCATGATCTCTTTTCTTTCTATAGGGAAAAAAATAGGCTATAAATGTTCAACCAGAGCATGCATTGTGTTTTGGTTGTAGTTTGATCTTTAACAGTCTGTGGATACTGGTATTGCATACTCTATTTTTTTGCATGCATATAGTCAAGGCTATGGTTTTCCCAGTTGCAATGTATGGCTGTGAAAGTTGGACCATAAGAAAGGCTGAGTGCCAAAGAATTGAGGCCTTTGAACGATGGTGCTGGAGAGGTCTCCTGCGGGTCCCTTGGACTGCAAGGCGAACAAACAAGTCAGTCCTAGAGGAGATCAACCCTGACTGCTCTTTAGAAGGCCAGATACTGAAGGTGAAACTCAAATACTTTGGGCACCTAATGAGAAGGAAGGACTCACTGGAGAAGATCCTAATGCTGGGAGCAATTGAGGGCAAAAGAAGAAGGGGACGACAGAGAACGAGGTGGCTGGATGGAGTCACTGAAGTAGTCGATGTGAACTTAAATTGACTCCATAGGATGGTAGAGGACAGGAATGCCTGGAGGAACATTGTCAGTTTTGGGATAACACACCTCCCACCGGGCAGCTGGTCTTCGGGTCTCTGCTGTGCATGCGCACATGTCCGTGCATGTCCACTCATGCGCATGGTCGCACGTGTCCACGCATCCACACGGTTGTTCATGTCTGCGTATATGCATGCATGTCCACGCAAGTGTGCATTCATGTGCACATGCACCTTTCAGTTTGGGCATGTGTGTGCACGCAGTTTGGGGACTCGGTGCCTAAAAGGTTCACCATCACTGTCATAGGGCACCTGGATTCATTCAGCTTTTACTATTTTCCTTCTAGTAGCACTGAGGATGTTACTGTTGTGTCTTCGATTCCTGAGCCTGCCTTCTTGGCAGAGAGTGACTCAGAGAATGAGGGGGGAGAGCCGACAGGGCTTCCCTCTGCAGGACCTTCCTCTCTGGCTCTGCTCCAGGATCCAGAGGCAGGCCAGGTGGAGGAGATGATGAGGCCTCTTTCTCCCGCACCTTCCCCCTCCCAGGAAACACCTCAAGACTCAGCTGCTGACAATCAGTCCTGGTTAAATCCAAGGTATCGCAGAAAGGAGAGGCGGGAACAACAAAGGAAGGGATGGGGCAGGCCTAGAGAGTGCTGAGTCATGGAGCCACACCCCACAGGGTATAAAAGCAGGAGGAACTGTTCTATAGCTTCTTGTGATGGATAAAAACTGGCTCTTGGAAACTTTGGCTGCAATATTTCAAGACTAAGAATTTGGCTTCTGGATTTCTGTTTATTTCTGAACTGCAGTTACGCTGGTCTGAAGAGATAAGAGAACTTGGCAGGCAATCGCAGGTTTGTTGCCAGAACTGTTATCTGTCGTAGGAATAAATTGCTGGCCCATATAGTCAGCTTGCGTGTCTTCTTGGTTGTGGTTGGGGGGGTGGGGACAGAACAGTTACCTAGTTAGGATAATGAAACATCTGCAAGAAGACAAGCAAGCTCAGAGAGCACCAAGGATCCCTTATTTTCCTTCTCTTGGTGGGAAAGTTAATACATTTATCCAGTCCAAATCCATTTCAATATATGTTGAGCTGCAATTCCATTTCAGATCACACCAAACCGGCTGTGTAGCAGTGTGTGTGTTTGTGTGCATCTGTATAAAAACAAGAATATATTTGATTCCCATCAAGAATGAGTACAGGTGGTCCTCAATTTACAACCACAATTGAGCCCAAAATTTATGTCTCTAAGCGAGACAGTTGTTAAGTGACTTTTGGCCCACTGTACAACCTTTTTGCCCCAATTATTCAGTGAATCATTGTAGTTTTTTATGTGAGTAACATGGTTGTTCAGTGAATCTGGCTTCTCCATTGACTTTGCTTGTCAGGAGTTCACAAAAAGGTGATCACATGATCCCAGAACACTGCAACCATCATAAATATGAGTCCATCATCAAACATCTGAATTATGTGATCATGTGATCATGGAGATCGTGCAACATCGTAAATGTGAAAAATGGTCGTAAGTCACTTTTTCCAGGGTGGTTACAACTTTGAACGGTCACTACATGAACTGTCTCAGGAACTTTGAAATCCCAAAAGCAATACTTGGTAGGAGACACCGTTTTGGTACTGAAGAATCAAAACCAACTCTGGTTATTCCCGCGCAATGGATATAGAGTTAAACAATAGCCTCTCTTTCTCCCCACCCTTGGTTGGTCACATTGTATATGTAAGACAAATTCCTTGTATGTCCAATCACACTTGGCCAATAAAGAATTCTATTCTATTTTCTATTATCCAATTATGAATTATCCTTTTGTTTTGAGGACTGTTCACTTTTCTGTCGGACACCTGCATCAGTGGCCTTGGTGGGTTCTTGGCTCTCACGGTCTGTATTTGGCACATCTGCCTTCTTTCTCCCTTTCTCTCTGCCCCAATTCTTTAAAAAGTTGCATAGCGATAAGGACTTAAATGTTTCAAAATCAGTTCAACCTTGACAGTAAGTCGATGACTACCTGTACACAACATCTCATTTATAATGTCACAAGTACAATTTTCTCTGATGCTATTCCATATTAGTGGAGTCCCGGAGCTTCTCCTTCTGTATATTTCTTTTCCATTTCCTTTATGCAAGAAGAATCTCACTGAACGAAACTTCTGCCTTGAAAACAATCTACAGTCCTCGACTTGCCTTGCTTTATGCATCTTTGGCATTTCACTTGAATATTTTTCTGTAGCTCAGAGACTTCACTCCAATAAATCTTAATCGGCTCCCTTTTGTTAAGAGGCCTTTTCCTTACCATTTTAGACTCTTGGTGGAGCTTTTGTTTTATTTATAAGGCTTTGCTTTGTATTGATATGCATAGGAAGCTTTCATCCGGTTTTTAATCACACGTAAAGCGTTGTCAGAGTCGGCAGATAGACAGAGTGAGATCAGCTAGCGAACGTCTCACACAGGGTTGGAAGTATAAAACCATTTATTTCCCCAAATATTTTTGCTGTGATGACAGTGTTGGTTCAGAGAATTCATTTGTGTGTGTGTGTGTGTGTGTGTGTGTTTCATAATAGCGAAACCGAAGTTGAAAAACAGTTGAAATCGAAGTTGAAAATAGCGGGAAAGGGTCAGAAAAATGAGAAATTTACCTACACTTAATCTATTTAGAAGAACATGAGAAAATATTCTGTCAAAACACTGTCACTTTGAAATGAATGCTACTATTCTTCTTTTTCAACTATGTCAGCATTTACCAAAACTAGAGTAATTTATCAACGGCTGGCATCACAACTAAGCTCAAAACTTAATCCACAACCAGCCCTCTTCTTCTGCAGACATCCCTGGTGATATTGCATCTCTAATTGTTGCAAATCACTTGGTATCTTCCATCAGCAGAAGGCAAGATAACACATTTTTATGACTCTGTCTAAGCCAGGGATGTCAAACTCAAGTCGTCATGTTGATGTCACATAACGTAGCGGGACTTTTTTCCCCTTTGCTAAACCGGGCGTGGGCATGGCCATCGTGTCATGCATCTGTCCTGCAGGCTGGGAGTTTGACAGCCCTGGTCTAAGTCATCTTGTATATGAACTCAAAAAGGGACACGGTGGCTTAGTGGGTAAGACGCTAAGCTTGTTGATCGAAAGGTCAGCAGTTCAGTAGTTCGAATCCCTAGTGCTACGTAACGGGGTGAGCTCCCGTTACTTGTCCTAGCTTCTGCCAACCTAGCAGTTCAAACGCACGTAAAAAAATGCAAGTAGAAAAATAGGGACTACCTTTGGTGGGAAGAGTTAACAGCGTTGCATGCACCTTTGGCGTTGAGTCATAAAGGGGAACCTTTACCTTTACCTTTATATAGACTCAACTCTTTTGAATCTGGACATGAGCTGTCTTTTCATAGTCAAACCTTCTAACTTTGCTACATACACATTGTCTTGTCTAAATTCTCTTCAGGCTGATCTGACTCAGGTAAGGATCTTTTATGGACCCATGTGATTTGAGATTTCCTAGCATTCTCTTTTCATTCGTATATCTGCTTTTATCTCCACTTGTTTAAAGTATTCAATCTGTGGTCTATTTGTGGATTTGGGGTCATTGATCATGATGTACTTCCTTTCAAGGGGCGGGGGGGAGAAACCACAATTTTATTTGTCTAATTAGATGAGGACAATGAGATGAAATTGTCATGGGAATATGAGTTTTTGCCATGGTTACTTGTAAGTGGGGGAAAATGCCAATAGCCATTGATGTGATTTCATAAAATATGCATAGATTTTAGCAATGTTTCCCATAAAACACAGGCCTCCAGATCAGGCAGTCTTCTCCAAAAGAACATTCTTCAGGCACAGCTCCCTGAATTCCATACTGGTTGGGAATTATGGGCACTGAGATCCCAAATCCTCCGGGATCAGTTCGGGAAAGTTAACGTAGGTCAAATACTTATAGATAACAGTATATATCTTGAAATGTTACGTTTTATTTAGTTTTGGTTAGATTCGCTATTTCATTTATCCTAGAAGTCTTCCAGCTGCTATCTAACTTAACTGCTTTAAAAATCAGTAAATTAGGGTTGGAAATTCCTGTGACAAACTGAAAATATTTTAGATTATATGTTAGCACATTCAGAAGCTGTAAAATAGAGTTTTATTTCACAAAGGAATACATGGTTTTAATTATGCATGGGCATGAATACACACTTAGTGAAGCAGACCCAAATAATTTTTCATTTTTATCCGTCTTGCATTCTTCTCCCATCTAGAATCCGTGTTACATTATAGGAGAACTTATGATTGAAATTCAAATTTTAATAATGTTAAAACACCATGTTAACAGTGAAAATGCTTAGAGTGGCAATACAAATGAACACAGATAATTAAAATAAATGGTGTGAATTAAAGTTAAATTAACAACTGAGGTTACAATTGCAGATCAAAACTAGATTGCTGGATTATTAAACTAGCAAAGCTAAAATAGGGATTTCTGGTTTCCCCCCACCCCAACAAAGTTCTGAGTTAAGTATAGTTTTAATGGAATTCAAATGTTAGTAAAAATATTAGCATACGCACAACAGGGTCGCACTCCAAATATTTATCCAATATGTTTTCGACTAACACATCTAACTCAGATTGAGAATGTTTTATTTTAGTTCTGAAGTCCAAGAAATACAATCAGGATTAGAATTGTTGAGGGTGATATTAAATACGTATTTACCATGCACTTTTAAAAGATACATTATCTGTATTCCTATCTTGCTTTTTCCACTGTAAATGTTCAATATAGACGAATGAGCTTTGGCTTCATGGCCCCTTTTTTATAGGGTTTTGTGTGTGTGTGTATGTGTGTGCATTTTCTAGTTTGTCTATATTATTGTATATACCATATGTTATTCCACTGATTTGTGTAAAACATTGTGACACTGAGGTTAAAGATTTCAGTAAGCACTTTATAATATCTCTCTCTCATACACACACACACACACACACACACACACACACACACACACACATATTCTGTCTATATAGAGAATGTGTGTGTATGTATCTCTCTCTCTCTCTCTCAAAGGTAAAGGTTCCCCTCACACATATGTGCTAGTCATTCTCAACTCTAGGGGGTGGTGTTCATCTCCGTTTCAAACCCGAAGAGCCAATGCTGTCTGAAGACATCTCTATGGTCATGTGGCCAGCATGACTAAATGCCAAAGGCACAGGGAACACTGTTATCTTCCCACCAAAGATGGTCCCTATTTTTCTACTTGCATTTTTTACCTGCTTTCGAACTGCTAGGTTGGCAGAAGCTGACACAAGTAATGGGTGCTCACCCCATTATGCGGTACTAAGGATTCGAACCACTGAACTGCCGACTTTTTGATCGACAAGCTCAGCGATTTAGCCACTGAGCCACCAAGTCCCTGTCTTTTTTACATATATATATATATATATATATATATATATATATATATATATATATATATATATATATATATATATATATATATATATATATAGGTCTTTGGTTGTTCGGGTTTTCTCCCGTGTAAAATTGGAAGTGTCTTGGCGGCGTTTGAAGTCTCATTCGTCATCTTCAGGCTTCAACCGTGCTTCTGGGAGCAATGTGTGATCGCAGCTGTTTCTTCCTTTTAACTGCTAGTGGGGGTTTGAACTGATTGGGTGGGAGCTTGGCTGTGCTCTGATTGGATGGGGGGGGGGTTGTGCTCTGATTGGCTGGGGGTGTGTCCTGTGTTGGTGGGGGCTTGTTTGTGCTCAGTCTAGTCTGTGCTGCAGGGGATTTGAGCTGGTGAGCTGCATAGCTGTTGTTTGGCTTTGTGGTGCTACATCTTCATAGTGGGTGTCAGTCTGCTGCATGTATGGATTGGAGGGATTTGAAATGGCTAATGTTGCAGCTGCGGTCTGGCTTCTGGTCCTTGGTCGTGCTTCATGATCAGTGTGGGTTTGGGTCTGCTTTCTGGGTGGATGTGCGGTGGTGACATCCTGTGAGGACCTCGTGAGTGTGGGTCTGGTGTCATTCCTCGTGTTAGGGACTCGTTTGTCAATAAGGGCGGGTTTCCAAATGGCTGGTAGGCGGGAGGTGTCATCTCGTTTGTTCATGCTGTGTGGGCGTTTTTCTATCTCAATGGCTTCTCTGATTATTCTGTTGTTAAAGTGTTCAGTTTTGGCGATAGTTCTGGTCTTTTTAAAGTCAATATCATGTCCTGTGACTTTAAAAAGTGTTTTATTTTAGTTCTGAAGTCCAAGAAATACAATCAGGATTAGAATTGTTGAGGGTGATATTAAATACGTATTTACCATGCACTTTTAAAGATACATTATCTGTATTCCTATCTTGCTTTTCCACTGTAAATGTTCAATATAGACGAATGAGCTTTGGCTTCATGGCCCCTTTTTATAGGGTTTTGTGTGTGTTTGTGTGTGTGGGATGTGTGTGTGTGTGTGTGTGTATGTATCTCTCTCTCTCAAAGGTAAAGGTTCCCTCACACATATGTGCTAGTCATTCTCAACTCTAGGGGTGGTGTTCATCTCGTTTGTTCATGCTGTGTGGGCGTTTTCTATCTCAATGGCTTCTCTGATTATTCTGTTGTTAAAGTGTTCAGTTTTGGCGATAGTTCTGATCTTTTTAAAGTCAATATCATGTCCTGTGACTTTAAAAAGACCAGAACTATCGCCAAAACTGAACACTTTAACAACAGAATAATCAGAGAAGCCATTGAGATAGAAAAACGCCCACACAGCATGAACAAACGAGATGACACCTCCCGCCTACCAGCCATTTGGAAACCCGCCCTTATTGACAAACGAGTCCCTAACACGAGGAATGACACCAGACCCACACTCACAAGGTCCACACAGGATGTCACCACCGCACATCCACCCAGAAAGCAGACCCAACCCCACACTGATCATGAAGCACGACCAAGGACCAGAAGCCAGACCGCAGCTGCAACATTAGCCATTTCAAACCCCTCCAATCCATTCATGCAGCAGACTGACACCCACTATGAAGATGTAGCACGACCACAAAGCCAAACAACAGCTATGCAGCTCACCAGCTCAAATCCCCTTGCAGCACAGACTAGACTGAGCACAACCAAGCCCCCACCAACACAGGACACACCCCAGCCAATCAGAGCACAAAAACCCCATCCAATCAGAGCACAGCCAAGCTCCCACCCAATCAGTTCAAACCCCACTAGCAGTTAAAAGGAAGAAACAGCTGCGATCACACATTGCTCCCAGAAGCACGGTTGAAGCCTGAAGATGACGAATGAGACTTCCGAAACGTCGCCAAGACACTTCCAATTTTACACGGGAGAAAACCCAACAACCAAAGACCTATATACAAACACCGTGAAACCTCAGAAAACAAATATATATATATATATATATATATATATATATATATATATATATATATATATATATATATATATATACATAAAACTAAATTTTTGTTTTGCTGATAAAGAAATAGTTTGTCATGAAAGCGACTGCCTGTCGTGTCCCACTCCTCCGCTGACGGCCGGGTCGGGGAAGTCCGTATCAAGCGTGCCTCTGCAGCTCTGCCAAAGTCCTATCAGAGTTCTCAAGGCAGGCAGGAGACCAGGAAGTGACTTCAGCAATCCAAGTTAGACTTTGCCTGACTCAGAGAATGCCAGAAAGCAGATCCCTTATATAGGCCATGGGGTGTGGCTCCATGACTCAGCACTTATCCAGGCCTGCCCCTCCCTTCCTTTTGCTGACGCCGCCTCTCCATTCTCCGGAAGCGTGGGTCTATCCATTGCATCGTTTCATCTCCAGCTGTTGGTAATCTCAGCTCATGGCTGGCTTCAGGCGCACATGCTATCGGAGGGAGGTTTGTTTGTTCTACCTCTCCGGGCATGGTGCCAGGGCTGGGGGCTGGAGGCATGCCAGGACATTCTTCTGAACTATCAGCGTCTGGCAGGAGATAAGAGGGGCCCGGCTGCGGCAGGGGGAGCGGGCGAGACACAACACTGCCTGAGGGCTCCTGGACTGGAATTGAAAGGCGAAAGGGAAGCAGTATGCTCCCTCCCATATTGGGGCAGACAGGTGCTCCGACAGAAAAACACTTAATACATATATTCTCTCCTTCTAGTTTTCTCTTGATAGTGTTTTCCAGAAATTTACCTGGAACAGACTTTAAACTAACTATTTAGATTTTCCTGGAACGCTTTCAGACTAACTAGCCATTGCTGATCTTTAAATTATAAGATGGGTCTTTGCATTTTCCCTCCCTGCCTCTCACTGTCTCAAAAGCCTGTCTCAGAATTGGTTGGATAATACTTTCTAACAGTTTCTCACAAGCCACACTTATAAATATTCATGTATTAGCACTCTTATTAGTATGTGTTAGATAATGAATATTAATGCCTGTTTTGTTCAGGGGAAAATAAAGGGAACCCGGGCCGAGATGAAAAAAGAGGCGTTTTTATTAGGGCAAATAAGGTAGAACATATCACATGAGCCATCCTTTGGCGATACGACAACTGACATTATTCAACGGTGGTTATAAATAATATTTAATTGTTTTACTGCTAATTACCTCCTTCAGACCAAAACCATAACATGATTTATTAAAGATATGAATATCTTTTTGTTCAAGTGCCCCAACAAGGGTATGATTAAACCAAATATTTGACAACTGTTAGTAAATGAAAGAACAATTGTATTAATTTTATGAACTCACTTTCTATTCCACTACGGTTTCCCTATTCCATTAGCATTCATTATATTCCTAAGAAACTGGTTTGTTATATCAGTCTAACAAAATGATATTGTGTCTGCATAAATTCTTGTGCTTCCCAGTTATTTCTCTAGAAGATCAATATGAAATTTAGCATATGACATCCGTTAAGCACTAATCCAAATAATCATGTCTATATACTATTCATCTCACTAAAAGTGACCTTTGCAGCATACAACAATCAAATACTTAAAAAAAACAAAAACAAATTTGCTGATTTAAATTTAATGTGAAAAAAATTAGAGTCTTTTTAAAGCATTACAGTTCCTTACAGTATCAATTCGATGCTCATTATTTAACTTCTTTGGTAAAATCAGCAAATAAGTAACTAAACAAATATAGATGTTGTTGAATTTGTATTTATTTCTTTAAAGCATAGCATTTTTTAAAAAACAATGACTATATTGTATTGTGGGGAAAAAGTGAATTTGTAAGCCTGCTAACATTAATCTACTAAAGAATTGAGAAAGTTTTCAACAGTCTGCTAATATTCCATGGACAAAATCTTTGCTTTTGTTTGCACTTATGTTTCAACAAATCATTTTTTTCCATACTAAAATAGAGGTTTAAAAAGTAAAGTGGAGGAATAGATAATTAACTGTGCTGTGCTAGCATTAAGGTAATCGGGAGGGCGATGAATTGCCTTTTCATTAGTAATTTCTTATTAGAATGCATTAAAATGGGCAGTAGATGAATGTCAACTAACCTATTTTTGAGTAAGCATTATTGAAAAGTCATGGCCATTACTGGAAAGCCTTGACTGAGTGCAGGAAAATATAGCAGTATATTAAATGCCTACATAGGACTTGCCTCTAATTCTACATCAAAGTGATTGTAGAAAATTAACAGACTGGCAATTGTAAGAATCTACCCTCCCCCCCCCAAAGAAAAATGGCCAGTTATGTCAGCTGTGTGGTTAGATGGTTGTATTCAGCTGGTTCAGACCAGTTCGCCTGAACCGGTAGTGGAAATCTCATGTGGACCTGCCCACCTGCCGACCCGCCCCAGCATCATGTCATCCTATTTAGGCACATTTTTGAGGCTGGGCACATGTGTGAAAGGCATGCACGCCAACAAAGCGCATGCACGGAAGACCAGGCACATTTGTAGACGGATGCATTCACATTTGCAAACCGGTAGGGAAAGTAAGTGAATACCATCCCTGGATAGTTGGTTGTATGGAAAGGACTCTTGGAGTAAGTCACAACGCATGAGTTGCATGGATATCTAATTTCAGAAGAATTTTACAATTCATTCGCTTTCCTCTGGTGACCTTGTAGATACGTGTCACAAGAGACAGATCCAAAAGTAAATTTTGGAGCAGGTTAAGATGCATATACGGCTATGTTGATTTAACTAGAAATTCCACCAAAGGGTCCAATCTGTCTACTTTCTTTTCTTTTCTTTTCTTTTTTGTTTGCTATCCTTTTGTTTTATTACATTCCATTGTTTCCTTCCTTACAATACAAACAATGCAATGAAATAGTTCTGGCTCTTGGATGCAAATATTGATTTTGTCCTGTAACAAAATATTTCGCTTTGATAGCCTTTCCCACAGCATTCCTTGGGGTTTTGGAAATTGAAGTTTAGTCTTCTTTTGGAGGAAAAAAATGATATTTGTCTTTTAGAGATACATTTTCAAAAACGTATACTGACCGTGCAAAGTTTACTTGAGTAGGGAAGTGTGACACATAATCTAAAGGACCATCCACACACATGTACACAAACATCACTTTAACTTACTCATCGTTCCCATCACCCATCTCCTCCCATTTATGACTGTATGACTGTAACTTGTTGCTGGCAATCCTTATGATTTATATTGATATACTGACCATCATTTGTGTTGTAAATGTTGTACCTTGATGAACGTATCTTTTCTTTTATGTACACTGAGAGCATATGCACCAAGACAAATTCCTTGTGTGTCCAATCACACTTGGCCAATAAAAAAATCTATTCTATTCTATTCTATTCTATTCTATTCTATTCTATTCTATTCTATTCTATTCTATTCTATTCTATTCCATAACATAACATAACATAACATAACATAACATAACATAACATAACATAACATAACATAACATAACATAACATAACATAACATAACATAACATAACATAACATAACATAACATAACATAACATAACAACAGAGTTGGAAGGGACCTTGGAGGCCTTCTAGTCCAACCCCCTGCCCAGGCAGGAAACCCTACACCATCTCAGTCAGATGGTTATCCAACATTTTCTTAAAAATTTCCAGTGTTGGAGCATTCACAACTTCTGAAGGCAAGTCGTTCCACTTATTAATTGTTCTAACTGTCAGGAAATTTCTCCTTAGTTCTAAGTTGCTTCTTTCTTTGATCAGTTTCCACCCATTGCTTCTTGTTCTACCCTCAGGTGCTTTGGAGAATAGCTTGACTCCCTCTTCTTTGTGGCAGCCCCTGAGATATTGGAACACAGCTATCATGTCTCCCCTAGTCCTTCTTTTTGTTAAACTAGTAAGTTTACTGTAAGTTTAGAAAACATTACACACACACACACACAAAATCAAGTTCCACAACCATAGGGGAAAAAAAATAACTATAAAGAAAAATAAAAGAGGAAGAAAAAAAGGCATGAGTAATGATGAACAATAAGAAACAAAAGAAAAAAATGTAAATAATGTAAGCATATCAAAAAGTAACATAAAGGTAAAAAGGTTCCCCTCGCACATATGTGCTAGTCATTCCCGTCTCTAGGGGGCAGTGCTCATCTCCGTTTCAAACCGAAGAGCCAGCACTGTCCAAAGACGTCTCCGTGGTCATGTGGCCGGCATGACTCAACGCCAAAGTGCACGGAATGCTGCTACCTTCCCATCAAAGGTGGTCCCTATGTTTCTACTTGCATTTTTTACGTGCTTTTGAACTGCTAGGTTGGCAGAAGCTGGGACAAGGAACGGGAGCTCACCCCATCACGTGACACAAGGGATTTGAACTGCTGAACTGCCGACCTTTCGATCAACAAGCTCAGCATCTTAGCCACTGAGCCACCGCATCCCTTACCAAAAAAAAAAAGCTAACATAGGAATACATAAAACAGAAGAAAATGTAAGGAATCATTCCTCAGATTTTTCTTTGTAATTATGATTTTATGTTAAAGTACGTACGCTACTTCCCCCTCCCCCGTTACATCTTATTTGCAAGGGAAACCTCACTCACTTAATTGGAATCCTTTTCCTTTCTCATCTTACTTTCAGACAAGCAATGTATTTGATTCTACCTGAAGGAAAAGCTATTTCCCATCTATGTGAAGCCCTCCCCACATTGTATTTATGAGTCAAAAGAAAAATGGAAAATCTTGGTATAGCTCAAATCTAAAAAGCAATTTGCATTTTTGGCAAACTTAAGAGAAAAAACAAAAATGATTGAAAGTTTAATGATTTTAAGTTCAGGAACACATCAATATGGACAAAGTGATGGAGAAGCAAAGAGGAAGGTAATCCTAAAAGAAGAAAGCAGTGATGGATTTAGATACATTTTTAAAGGTTATTCCCACAACAGCAAAAGCTAGAATTGTTAAATCATTTTTTCCAAAACTCTCTCTCTCTCTCTAACGCGTGCGCGCACACACACACACACACACACACACACACACACCGTGAGTAGAATCTTGGAATCCTAGTGAACAATTACTTAAATAGGAACCAGCAGTGTGCTGCAGCTGCCGAAAAAGCCAACACAATTCTAGGCTGCATTAACAGTGGGATAGAATCAAGATCACATGAAGTCTTAATACCACTTTTTAATGCCCTAGTAAGGCCATACTTGGAATATTGCATTCAGTTTTGGTTGCCATGATGTAAAAAAAATGTTGAGACTCTAGAACAGGGATGTCAAACATGCATTGTCATGGCTGCATCACGTGACGTATCAGCACTTTTTTAACACTCTGCTAAAGTACCGAAGTTTGCAGATGATACAACAGTGACGGATCTCATTCAAGACAACGACAAATCTGCACACAGGCAGGAGTTTGAGCAACTAGCCTTGTGGTGCTACTGTAATAATCTTGAACTAAACACACTCAAAATTATAGAAATGCTTGTAGATTTTAGGAGAAACCCTCCTATGCTATCATCTCGTACAATACTAGAAAACACAGTAACAACAGTAGAGACCTTCAAGTTTCTAGGTTCTATCGTATCTCAAGACTTAAAATGGACACATAACATCAAAAATGGCATCAAAAAAGCACAACAAAGAATGTTCTTCTCTGCACCAACTCAGAAAACTCAAACTGTCCAAGGAGCTGCTGATTCAGTTCTACAGAAGAATTATTGAGTCTGTCATCTGCAACTCAATAACTGACTGGTTTGGGTCTGCAACCCAACAAGACCGACACAGACTTCAAAGGATAATTAGAACTGCGGAAAAAGCAATGGCTATAAACCTGTCTTCCATTGAGGACCTGTTTACTGCATGAGTCAAAAAGAGGGCTGTGAAAATATCTACAGACCCCTCACATCTTAGACATAAATTGTTTCAACTTCTACCCTCAAAACGATGCTACAGGCCTCTGCACACCAGAACAACTAGACACAAAGACAGTTTTTTCCAAGTGCCATCACTCTGCTAAACAACTAATTCCCACAACATTGTCAAATTATTACTAAGACTGTATTACTATTATTCTTCTCATACTTCCTATTAACTATCTCCTCCCACTTATGACTATAACCATGTTGTTGTATCTTTATGATTTATATTGTTTTATTTGTTTCCTAGTATGATTTAATTGCTTATTAGTAACCTATGACTATCACTAAGTGTTGTACCTTATGATTCTTGATTAATGTATTTTTAAGTACACAGAGACATAAAGACAAAGACAAATTCCTTGTGTGTCCAATCACACTTGGCCAATAAAGAATTCAATTCTATTCAATTCTATTCTATTCTATTCTATTCTATTCTATTCTATTCTATTCTATTCTATTCTATTCTATTATCAGTTTGCAGGCCTTTATTTATATTATGAAAATAACGAATTGTAAAATATTCTTTCACAGTTTTATCCTAAGGACATTATAAAGGAAAGTACTGCTGCTACTACTAATTAACTGATTTGGACAGTGTGTTGATGTTTAATTTTAAAGTAATTATCAGCTATTTTTCTGTAGAACTCCTTGTTCATTCCTTCTCCTTAAAACTCCCAATCATAGAATGGTTGACAGGGGTTTCCTTATTTCTGTGGAACTTGTTATTTTGAGTTTGTTTTCTGCGTGGAAGTACAATTCTTTAAAGACCAGAAAGAAAGGAGATTCAGAAAGAAAGAGTAAATAAAATAAATACTTCTAAAGTATTAGTGAGCGAGAAGACACAAAGACATAACACAGTCAATATTTTCAAATTACCATTATAATGGAGCTTAAAGTAGTTTCAGCAGTGTAGTTGAAATATGTCAATAAAGTAATAGATATAGGAGCAGGGGATGATTAACATGTATTTAAAGCTGTAAAATGCCTCTGGCCATATTTTCTTCTGGAGTCTTTTCAAGAGGGAAGAAGAAGAAGAAGAAGAAGAAGAAGAAGAAGAAGAAGAAGAAGAAGAAGAAGAAGAAGAAGAAGAAGAAGAAGAAGAAGAAGAAGAAGAAGAAGAAGAAGAGGAGGAGGAGGAGGAGGAGGAGGAGGAGGAGGAGGAGGAGGAGGAGGAGGAGGAGGAGGAGTGGTAGTAGTAGCAGTAGTAGTAGAAGAAGAAGCAGTAGTCAGGGGAATTTTGTAACTAATTTTCTTCTATTTTGGCATCTTAAATGAAGAAATGATTTTTAAACAAGTGGCAGAACCTAACTGAGTGTCAGAGCTGATTAATTTTTAGGTGGGTAACTACCAAGAAATGCACAGCTCAAAAATAGACTAAGGAGTAAAAAAGGAAATAAATCCAGGGCATTAAAATCTGGATTTTACCTTGAAAGGAATATATACCATGTTGTTAAATAAAATTTCTAAGATTTCTAGCGGACAGAGAATGGAGTTTTACACCTCTAAATGATAAAATAGTAACATTTATACTGTTTACAGACAAGAATGAATTCTGCAAATAGTAAAAATTGCACAATGCATGATACCGAGCATGAGAAAATGCAAATTAGCTTAATTTGCATGATTATACAGGTCACAAAACTCATCTTTTTTTAGCTGAGAATTTTGATTAGCTGGGTACAGAATTTCTTTAAGTAGTTCTAGTATAGCCCAGCCTATAGTTAATATGTTCTCAAACATCATGGAACAATAAAAAGGAGAAAAAAAATAAGTAAACAATACAAGAGATATTGAAGGCTTTGAAAAATTGCCAGCATTTTCAACTATGTAAAATTCTTTCTATCTCCCAAAGCACTCTACTCAACAATGCTTTCTGTTTTACTACTAGAAGTTCCTTCCACATTTTTGTAAGGAATTATTTCAGACAATCGTGGGTTTTTGTCTGTTTGTTACTTTACATTTTCACTGTAAAGAATGTCAAAGCTTGCTATAGGTGGATAATGGAGACATTCAGTTGGATGGGACATTCCTTATTTCCAGTTCTCTTGTGGTTTGTTGTTACGTGTTGGTTATTTGTTCATTGTATTCTAGTTTAAATCTTTTGTCAGAATTCATTGAACTCTGAGCCTGCACTCTGAGCTTACTGGCGGTGCCAATTAGAATCTAGTGTAGGTATGCAGAACCTGTCTCATAAATTATCTTCTGGGATCACTGCCAATGAAGAGACCGTGCAACTTATGTGATTATTTGCTAGTGTTCTTTATTGCAATGTGTTGCACACAAATTGTAAAAGACCAAAGAGGCCCTGAATGGAAATGTTCTTTCACCCACCCACAACAGCACACAAAAACCTTGTGAGTTATTCTTAGCAAACTCTGTTGCTAAAAACCTGACTCCCGTAGCAAATTTCTGGAACTAGGGCAAGAAGATAAAAGTACGTGTGTGTGTTTTTTAAGGCAATTCAGTTTGCTTTATCTTTTTTTAAATAATACAGGCAATTTGGTTGCACCGCTAGGGAACAAGAAATACTGCTACATTCCAGCGAGTTCCAAATTCTGACAGCTTTAAAAAGCAAAGTGGTTGTTTGCTTTTCAAATTCAGATGTAGATCTTTCTTAGCTGGAGGTGGGGTATAACACTGGTTGATTTCTTTTCTTTTGTAAAATTTTGCTAATATTTCACTGTTCCCATACCTATTTAAAATGTAAATTTAGTCTTTGCAATAAACAGACAGGAAGAGCAGGGAAGTCAAGATTTCTCTTAAGGGTTTGGGTATGGGAGGTGAGTATGGGCTATGTACTACTAACAATTAAGTATGTTAATTAGTATTAATATTTGTAATGTATTACTGTAAGTTTTGGCGGGAGTTTTAGGCGGGAAATATCTCGTTTCTGATTGGATGCAGCCTCAGGCTGAAGTGTATATAAGGAGAGGTTTTTCTCCAGAGTTTTGCTGGGTCACACTATATTAAAGAGCTGTTGTCACTAACCTGGTCTCCTGCCTCGTCAATACCCAAACATAACATTGGCGACGAAGGTGGGATCTTGAGGCAGAGCACCAGAACAGAGCTGAACTCACTTCGAGAATCAAACCCAGCAAGGTGATGGCGAATGCAGCGATGACCGGCTACACGCCACCCGCTCCGTTTGACCCTGCCCAGGAGAAATGGGGAATATATATGACCCGTTTGAAAGTTTCCTGGAGGCAACGAGCTACAGGAGTCTCCGACAACCGCAAACGGGCTTACTTCATAAGCCACTGTGGGTCCGCAGTCATCGCCGTCGCAGAAGCCCTGGCGGAGCCAACACCGCTACACTCCGTATCGTGGCAGACCCTTCAGACCCTCCTGAAGAATCACTACGCACCAGCCCGTCCAAATACGCTCGACGGTACGAGTTTGGGGAGCGAGGCAACAAGAAGGCGAGTCTATCAGCGACTACATGGCAGCCCTGAGACAAGCCTCCAAGCATTGCGAGTACCGCGATCTGGACGAAGAGCTGCTGGAACAACTTATACGGGGGTCAGAGACATCCGTTTGAGGAGACGGTTGCTAGCCAAGAGCAACCTGACATTGGCAAACGCCTGGACGAAGCCAGAGCCCATGAGATGTCCAACCATGCAGCAGACACCTTACAAAGCGACTCACGCCGATGGCGGGCGCAAAGCCGAGCACAGTCCACCACGAAGAAACCTATCGTGAGTCAACCAGCGAAGAGGAGGAAGAAGTCCACTACACGGAAAATCGACAAGGAAGACCCGGAGGAATGCGGAAGTTGCGGGCGACATCAGCGCCAAAGATGTAAGTTCAGGGACGCCATTTGCCGGCGGTGTGAAAGGAAGGGCACCTGGCTCAAGTCTGCCGAGCACCCCAACCTTCCCCGAAAATTCAAATCGCCAATCAGAGCGGCTCTGAGTCAGAGATGCAAACCCCACATTCCCGCCGAATTTCAAACCAGCCAATCAGAGCGAGGATCGGCAAGGCGAACCGCGATTGGCCAGGAAAGAAAGAGCGAAGTCAAACAGAATGACTGTTACCATAGACCACGCAGCTACCCGCATCAAGAAAAGATCTTCACAAACCCGACAATTGAAGGCGTGCCGTGCCGACTGGAAGTAGACACAGGATCAGCTATCACAATCATGTCCTGGGACACTTTTGTGAAAGCCTTGCCGACATCGCAAAGCGCAAGCTACAGAAACAACGGCCCGGGTGCAGGATTACCAGGGCAACCGCATCCCTGTTCGAGGGACAACGACCGTCGAGGTCAAGTACGGACATACGAAAAGACCCTGCCCATCACGTTAGTCGAGGGAACCTTGCCAAGCTTGCTGGGGCTAGACTGGTTCCGGGCGTTGGGAATGGGGTGACTGGCATCCACCGGAGCGGATGCAACCTGCAAACGCCCTAATGGAGGAATTCGCAGACGTATTCGAGGACCGCTTAGGCAAGTACAAGGGACCCCTATCTCCTTCAATTTAGACCCCAAATAGCTCCCATTAGGTTAAAGGCAAGGAGGGTTCCTTTGCACTCAAACCTAAAATCGACAAAGAGTTAGATAAATTAGTCAGCCAGGGATACTAGTGCCAGTTGACCATGCCAAATGGGAGACGCCAATCGTCACCCCTATAAAACCAGACGGGTCCATAAGAATTTGCGCTGATTACAAGGCTACCTTGAACAAAGCATTGCAAAAGCGCCTACCCAGTTCCAGTAGTGCAACACTTATTGCACTCACTAGGCACGGACAAGTTTTCGCCAAATTAGACTTGGCACAAGCGTACCAACAGCTACCCGTAGATGCTAGCACAGCTGAAGCCCAGACCATTGTAACGCACCGAGGTGCCTTTAAATGCACCCGGTTACAGTTCGGGTGAGTGTGGCCCTGGGCTATTCAAAATTTGATGGAGCGACTCCTACAAGGGTTACCAGGAGTCGTGCCCTATTTCGATGATGTTGGTATCGGGGAAGATTTAAGAGAACTGGGAAGCGATTAAGGAAAGTTTTGGCCATTTTAGGTCAGCGGCCTGAAAGTTAAAGCAAAAAAGTGTCAGATAGGGGTCGAATCTGTTGAATTTTGGGCTATAGAATAGACAAAAGGATTCACCCCACTGAGAGCAAAGTCAAGCGATAAAGAGAGCCCCAGCACCCAAAAACAAGACAGAACTCCAGGCTTTCCTGGGTCTGGTAAACTTTTATGCAGTATTTTTAAGAAACAAGGCAACCGTTGCTGAACCGCTGCATAAATTGCTTGGAAAAACACTGTTTGGTATTGGGGAAGTCAGAGAATAGGGCATTTGAGGCAGTAAAAGTTTGCTATCAAGCGATAGCCTGTTAATACAATACAACAACAGACTGCCGTTAGTATTGGTTTGTGATGCATCCCCTATGGAGTAGGAGCTGTACTTAGCCACAGACTCCCAAAGCGGCACTGAAGCCCCTATAGCGTTCTATTCACGAACGATGTCCCGGCTGAGAGGAATTACAGCCAGCTAGATAGGAGGCTCTCGCAATAGTGTCAGGGTGAAAAATTTCACGAATACGTTTTGGGAGACTTTGAAATTGTCACTGATCACAGACCGCTATTGGGGTTACTGGCTGGCGACCGCCCAACGCCAGTAGCACTCTCACCTAGACTGACCAGATGGACTATTTTTTGACCGCATACTCCTACAAGCTGCAGCATCGGCCTGGAAAGGAGCTGGGGCATGCGGACGCATTGAGCAGATGCCCATTGCCAGGGAAATCGAGGACCCCACCCGGGCACACCGTTCTACTAATTGACTCTTTGGACTCTGGCCAGTCACATCGCAGGAAGTGGCTCGGCCTCCTACCGGGACGTTGTTTTAAGAACTGTAATCAGTTGGGTTCAAAGGGATGGCCCGCTGCGGCGACGTTTCAAGGAATTTGTAAAGAAAAAGGGAATTGTCTGTACAAGGGGTGCCTGCTCTGGGGGATAGGGTGGTAGTCCCAGAGAAACTGAGGAAAAAGTTCTGGAACTCCTGCATGAGGGTCACCCAGGAATTGTGAGGATGAAGGGTTTGGCTAGGAGCTATGTCTGGTGGCCCCTAATGGACAGGGAAATCAGTGACAGGGTTGGCGATGCCAAGTATGTCAGGAATCCAGACCACTACCACCCACGGCCCCAGTTTTGGAGTGGGAGAAACCCCAAGGCCCTTGGTCCCGCATACACATTGATTTTGCCGCCCTTCCACGGCCAAACATTTCTAATTGTGGTGGATGCATTCTCCAAATGGCTGGAGATCATCCTAATGAAATCCACAACCGCGGAGCTGTCATCTCAGCACTAAAACACCTTTTCGCCACGCACGGGCTACCGGACACCCTCGTGTCCGATAACGCCCACAGTTCACCGCAGCATTATTTGAAGGGTACCTGGCTGAAGAGGGCATCCGACATGCCTCTCAGCGCCGTTCCACCCTGCGTCGAACGGCCTTGCTGAACGCTTTGTTCGAGTGCGAAAGAAGCGCTATCACGAAGCGGCCCGGCGATTGGCAGGCACAAATCGACGCATTCCTAACCGTCCAACACAGGACCCCTGTGTGGCCACCGCCGCAGCCCAGCCGAGCTATTAATGGGGCGGAAGCTACGGTGCCCGCTAGACCGGCTACACCGAACTACGTGCAGGACGGGTTCAAAACAAAACCAGATAGAATCCGAGAGTTAAACATAGGAGACTCGGTGTGGGCACATAATTACAGCGACGGCCCTAACTGGAAGAGGGGATAGTCATAGACAAACGGGCCCCAAATCTTATCTAGTGGAACTAGACGATGGCAGAATCTGAGGCGCCACATAGATCAATTAAGAAACAGATTGAGCGATAAGGCAGAATTAGGCGAGAACAGCCCTGACTATGATTTAATTAACCCCACAGCTGACTGGAGCCAAGAACAAACAGAAAGCGTAAGCAAGGAACCAAACAGAGACTTATCTGAGTCAGGCGAGGTCCAGCGACACCCTCCGGTCCCTCTAGAGGACAGCAGGTCCGAGCCGGCGAATAATCCAGGGCCGGATGGCCGGGAGGAGGAGCTCAGAGGAACGAAAAGTCCCTCCGGCAAGCTCGACTCAACTCCAGAAAGTGAACTGCGCAGGTCCGGGAGAGTCAGGAGACGCCCCACGTACCTGCAGGACTACGTAGAGAAGTAATATGCAAATATTGGCAAAGTGCCTTCTGGGAGGGAAGGAGTGTAATGTATTACTGTAAGTTTTGGCGGGAGTTTTAGGCGGGAAATATCTCGTTTCTGATTGGATGCAGCCTCAGGCTGAAGTGTATATAAGGAGAGGTTTTTCTCCAGAGTTTTGCTGGGTCACACTATATTAAAGAGCTGTTGTCACTAACCTGGTCTCCTGCCTCGTCAATACCCAAACATAACAATATTTATAATATTTATATTAATTAACATTTGGACTTTTCTATTTTAAAGAAATCCCAACCCTTTCCTCTCATTTCTTTCTAAGCAATTAACTTCAAGGTTTGTCCACATGCTTAGCCTTCTCTTTATTCTATCACATTTAGCTATTCACTTAAACTTCCAAAGCAGTTATCATCCATCTTATTATGCCTGTTTTGTTGAAGAAGAAATATTTTGCAAAAAAACAAAACAAAAACAGTCTGTGTAAGTCTATGGGGTGAATTCAATTCTTGGGACCAGACTGAATAAACTCAGTCCAATTCAGTTTCTCCACTATCATAGTTACGGCAACATCCAAACTACCCTAATATCCAGGCATCAATTGCTAGACTTCCAGGAAGCTGAAGGACATTTTAAATTAAGAGGAAAGTTAGGTAATAGAGTCCTTTCCCTCCCAAAATAAGCGGCAAATCTTGACCTTTTGGGGCAATTTCCTTAGCTGCTGATTTTACAAGGCATGATTCTTTGGCCTAGTTCAAATTGCCTTTATTTCTCATGTGGCTGGGAATTCAGTTTCTCATACTGTCTCCTTCAATTTCTCTGCTCTCCTCTGCTCTAATGTCATTTCTCAATTATTATTTTTTTTTCCCCATTCTGAGGTCTGGAGGATGATATTACAAGAAAGGGATGTTGAAACACTGTCCCCTGGAAATTTAAAGTAGCAGCATTTCTTTCCCCCCCCAGGGTTCATAAGAACAATTTTTTAAAAAATAATTCAATCAGAATAGAAGAAGAACCTTCGGAGGTCTTCTAGTTCAACCCCCAGCTCAAGTAGAAAACCCTATACCAGTGATGGCTAACCTTTTCTGGATCAAATGCCCAAAGCGTGCATGTCTGCACATGCCCAAACCTCCAAAATGCAATGCATGTGCGGGCCCCACACATGCTCCCCCCCCCACATGTATGTGCGGCTCCCTGCATGCCCCTGCCCCCCTTGCATGCATGTAAGCCCACCGCACATGTGCCACCCACCCCACGCATGTGCAAGCGGCCCTCCCCGCATGCGTGGCAAATACCCAAAGACAAGCTGGATGGTGGCAGTCACTCGCGCATGCGCAGCTGAGCTAAACTGGGGCGATGGCTCGCGTGCCATCAGAGAGGGCGTGTGCCATATGTTCACCATCACAGCCCTACACCATTTCAGATAGGTGGCTGTCCAGTCTTTTCTTAAAAACTTCCGATGATGAAGCACCTACAACTTTGAAGATAAGCTGTTCCATTGGTTAATTGTCCTCACTGTTTGGAAGGTTCTCCTTAATTCGAGGTTGCTACACTCTTTGATTAGTTTCCATCCATAGTTTCTTTTCTTGCCTTCTGGTGCTTTGGAAAATAAGTTGGCCCCCCCTCTTTTTTATGGCGGCCCCTCAAATACTGGACTATTGGTATCATGTCCCCCGTAGTCCTTCTTTTCTCTAGAAAGGCCAAACCCAAATCCTGCAGCCATTCTTCATACATTTTAGTCTCCAGGCCTTTAATCATGTTAGTTGTTCTTCTCTGCACTTTTCCAAAGTCTCATCATCTTTTTAATGTAATGTGGTGACCAAAACTGGATACCGTATTCCCGGTGTGGCCTCACTAAGGATTTATAAAGTGGTACTAATACTTTACATTGTTTTGATTCTATGCTCTGTTTATGCAACCAAGTAAGTATTGTATTAGCTTTTTTGGCTGCTGCTGCAAACTGCTGGCGCCTGTTAAACTGCTTTAATGAAGAGCAGAAATGAGTTGTGGTCACATGAAATCCAAGGCACTGCCATGAAATCATTTTCAAACCATCGCCAGTATTTAGTCTGTTATAAAACATTGCATATTTACACATTATTTAAGAAGAAGTGAAGGTTTTTTGGTCTTCTGTCTCTTATTCGGCTTTATAAGGTTTTATTTTGGGATATTAGAACAGGGGTGTCAAACTCAAGACCCGGGGGCTGCATCCAGCCCATGAGGTACTTAGATCTCGCCCACGGGGCTGCCCTGGAAACATCGATGGACCCGCCTGAGGTGCCTTTACCAGTGAAAATGGAGCTCAGGAGGGCCATGCGTTGCCTTCCTAACGGGTGAAATCCAGCAGGTTCTGACTGGTTCAGGAGAACCGGTAGCAGAAATTTTGAGTAGTTCGGAGAACCGGCAAATACCACCTCTGGCTGGCCCCAGAGTGGGGAGGGAATGGGGATTTTGCAGTATCCTTCCCTCAGGAGTGGGATGGGAATGGAGATTTTGCAGTATCCTTCCCTTGCCATGCCCATCAAGCCACGCCTACCACACCCACCAAGCCACACCCACAGAACCGGTAGTAAAAAAAATTGGATTTCACCACTGTTTCCTAACCTGCATTTTCACTAGCAGACCACTGCAGGAGGCCATCGCAGCTGAAAATGGAGCTCGGGGCTGTGAGGTCCCAGTGCCCTGGAAGCTTGAGGAACAGGTTGGGTGCTTGCTCTCTGAGCAGCCATCCAGGTCCCTCCGCATGGCCTGAGTGGGACATGTACGCTCCTCTGGAGGACAAGGAGCTCTTGGTGCTCCTCTTGGTCTCACCTTCCTCCGCTGGATTCCCCCAATCCCACCCAGACCATCACAGGCCCCCGACACAAGTAATATTGATCTGGCCATGCCCATCATGGCTGCCACCCCCCATCCTCCCGAGGTCAAACATAACCCTGCTGCAGCCCTCAATGGGCCATGGTGTGGCTCAGGCTGTAAGAAGCCTGTTATTAAAACACAGCTGCCTGCAATTACTGCAGGTTCTAGTCCCACCAGGTCCAAGGTTGACTCAGGTAGGTAAAATGAGGACCCAGATTGTTGGGGAGGGCAATGTTGACTTTGTAAATATACAAATAGAATGAGACTATTGCCTTACACACTGTAAGCCGCCCTGAGTCTTCGGAGAAGGGCGGGATATAAATGTAAATAAATGAATAAAAAATAATAAAAATAAATGAAATAGAGTTTGACACCCCTGCAGTAGAAGGTCTGTGTCTGCTGTATTTGTTTTTTCTGGGTCTGTCCAACCATAGATTGTCATTTTCCCTTAAATGTATACCAGCTAAGTATATTGTCACAGCAATTCTTTCACAATTGTTAAGTCACGGATGCGTTGTACTAAGACCATTTAAAAAGCAAAAAACTATAAGCATACCGGTGGTGGGTTTCATTTTTTTTTACTATCGATTCTGTGGGTGTGGCTTGGTGGGCGTGGCAGGGGAAGGATACTGTAAAATCTCCATTCCCTCCCCACTCCAGGGGAAGGTTACTGCAAAATCCACATTTCCTCCCCATCAGCTGGGACTTGGGAGGCAGAGAATAGATGGGGGCGGAGCCAGTCAGAATTTTTACTACCAGTTCTCCAAACTACTCATAATTTCCACTACCAGTTCTCCAGAACTGGTCAGAACCTGCTGAATCCCACCTCTGAGGCATATAGTAAGTCATTATGCAAATGAAGGTGATGAACTGTTTTTAGTCAAACATTTAAACAGGATCGATAATGATAATAATGTGGGGACAATGATTATCAAGGGAATTTTCATGCCACCTGGGTTTTCACACTGATAGCTGCATTTCAAACACTTAAAAAGTATCCTATTTTTTTGTGTGTGTGTGAAAACACAGCAGCATTGCTACTGAAGGTGGCTGTAATGCAAAAAAGCAATCTGAAAATGATATTTGACAACAAGGCAAGAAAAAAAAAAGCAAGTAAATATCAGAGAATTTAGGGTTGGGGGGGAAAGGCTATGTGAAATCCCTTTTTCAGATGAATTACCAGTGTTAAGGAGATTGTAAGAAATAAGGATGAATGAAAGTTTGTTTTGAACCAATGTAAAATAACCACACCGCATTACAATTTCAGCACTTGCAAATAAGGCAAGCACTTCAAAACCAATCAGTTTAAAGTAGATTCGAGGACAACATGGGCATTTACCTGAATACATATATTATTTCCTTTCGGATACGGCAACATTGCAAGGAAACACAGGAAAGGAGTAAAATATTTAGAGGTGCGATAGGAAGGAGAAAAAGAAATCTAGCTAAATCAAGTCTACACAAACAGTATTAGTATACTTCTCCAAATTGCACAGGTACAGTATATGTGGTACCTTACTCAAAAATAGTAACCATAAGAGGGATCTTGGAGCTCAATGGACAACCATTTAGATATGAGCCAGCACTGTTCAGCAGCTGCCAAAAAAGCCAACACAGTTCTAATCTGCATAAACAGAGGGATAGAATCAAGAACACTTGAAGTGTTAATACCACTTTATAATGGTAAGGCCACACTTGGAATATGGCATTCAGTTTTGGTTGCCACAATGTAAAAAAGATGTTGAGACTCTAAAAAGAGTGCAGAGAAGAGCAACAAAGAGGATTAGAGGACTGGAGACTAAACCATATAAAACTGAAATTGGGGATGTCTAATTTAATGAAAAGAAGGACTAGGGATGACATGATAGTACTGTTCCAATATCTCAGGGTATGCCACAGAGAAGAGGGGGTCAAGCTATTCTCCAAAGCACCTGAGGGTAGAACCATAAGCAATGGGTGGAAACTAATGAAGGAGAGAAGCAACTTAGAACTAAGGAGAAATTTTCTGACAGTTAGAACAATTAATCAGTGGAACAATTTGCCTCCAGAAGTTGTGAATGCTCCAACACTGGAAGTTTTTAAGAAAATGTTGGATAACCATTTGTCTGAAGTGGTGTAGAGTTTCCTGCCTAAGCAGGGGGTTGGACTAGAAGACCTTCAAGGTCCCTTCCAACTCTGTTATTCTATTCTAAATGTTTCTGTCCCTGCAAAACATTTCTATTTTCATTACACTCCTGTCCTGTTTCAAACGTTGACCTCAAACTGTCCATCTCTCTCTCTCTCTCTCTCTCTTGCCCATCACATCAATTCCATTCAACTATTATTTGTCAATATTGACTTTACTCTCAACTTCTCGTCCATTAAGGCATGTTCTTGACTATTTAAAGCTCTTGCGCTCCAAGCCACAATCTTCCAGATACTGTGGTCACCTGTCAATTCTCAGCTCTGCTGTCCATCATGGCTTTAGTTAATGGAGGGTTTATCACGTCTCATTTTTGTAAGAGAGAAGCACAGGCTAGCTTCAGTCGCGGTCAGGCAACCTGCAGCACGAATAAAAAAATAGTTTCGTTTTTGTCTTTCACATGTCATCTTGTCCCTCCTTTGGCATCCTTTTTCTAATGATTTTATTCCACTATTTCTTCGATATTAGTGTGACTCTTATCCCATGGTGACTATAAGGTGACTATGGGGAATTATCCCATGGCAAGTTGGCCACAGCGGGACAGTGCTGGCCTGTTATGACATGTTTCATTATTTTTTTTAAAAAAGTTTTTTATTTTGAACACATTAAAACACAAGACAAACATACAACTTTTACATATATATGTTGTGTCTTCGGCTCCAGAGCCTGGCCCTCTGGCAGAGAGTGACTCAGAGAGTGAGGGGGAAGAGCTGACAGGGCTTCCCTCTGCAGGATCTTCCTCTCTGGCTCCGCTCCAGGTCCCAGAGGCAGGCCAGGTAGAGGAGATGACGAGGCCTCTTTCTCCCGCACCTTCCCACTCCCAGGCAATGCCTTAAGACTCAGCTGCTGACAGTCAGTCCTGGTTAAATCCCAGGCATCGCAGAAAGGAGAGGCGGGAACAACAAAAGAAGGGGTGGGGCAGGCCTAGAGAGTGCTGAGTCATGGAGCCACACCCCACAGGGTATAAAAGCAGGAGGAGCTGCTCTATAGCTTCTTGTGACGGACAAAAACTGACTCTTGGAAACTTTGGCTGCAATGTTTTGAGACTAAGAATTTGGCTTCTGGATTTCTGTTTATTTCTGAACTCTTGGTTGCTCCAGCAATGAACTGCAGTTACGCTGGCTTCTGAGGAGATGAGAGAACTTGGCAGGCAATCTCAGGTTTGTTGCCAGAACTGATTTTTGTTGCAGGAATAAATTGCTGGCAGATATAGTCAGCTCGCGTGTCTTCTTGGTTGTGGTTGGGAGGGACAGAACAACATATCACAGTTTCTTATCAGCTATTCAAAGCCTTCCTTTCTTATTATTTATACATATTTTAATTCTATCTTATTCTACTTTTCATCTACATTTTACCCTGTTCAATTTTCTTATCTTTCCTATTTTCCAACCATTCATACCATCTACACCAGACCTTATAATATTCTGTATCCTCTTTTTCTTTGATTTCTTTTGTCAGCTTATCCATCTCTGCACATTCTAGGACTTTCTTAATTAAATCTTCTGTTGGTGGGTTCTCCTTCTTCCAATTTTGCATGTAAGCTATACGTGCTGCTGTTAATATGTGTAGTATTAAGTATTGTATATCACGTGTATAGTTTTCTGTTGGGATCCCTAATATGAATTGTTCTGGCTCTCCCTTTATTGATTCCTGTATTATCTCCTCTAACTATATGCTTGGCATATAGTTCAATATATTCCTGAAGTTTGGAGTTGTGCATATAGTTAGGAAAATTATCTGGGAAAGGGAAGTCCATGTAGCACATCGTTTCTTTGCATGAGTTGGTAAACACAGATCTGTAAGTGCTGGCTCGGCCTTCCTCTAGTGACTCTTGGCAGAGAAAGAAAATCAAGGATAAATGATGTTTGAAATTTCTTCAAATTTCTTCACTTTGATTTTAGCCCAGAATTGTTTTGCTACCGGACAGGTCCACCCGAGACGATAGTATGTTCCATAGTTACTCTTACATTTCCAACACTTTGGTAAGTTACTAGGGAACATCTTTGCTATTCTAGCTGATGGAAGATGCCATCTGGGAAACATTTTCATCTGGTTTTCCTTGTATGACACATTTTGATGGACACATCACAATCGATGCTCAGTATTATCCCAAGCATGGTCATGTTGTTCTGTGCAATTTGGGGTCTCTAAAGGAGAGGCTGTTTTGCAAAGTCATTGACTTTCGACACAACTAGGAAGCGTACGCAATGTACCAACTCTCAGTCTGAATACTTCTGAGTTCAAATGGGGTGGGGATAATTTATAGTTTGAACTATATTTAGTTATATATGAACCCACACATACTGCACAGTACAATAAGACCAGACCTGGTGGCCTAGAGGTGGAGCTCTTGCCTCACAATGAGGAGGTTGCAAGTTCGATCCTAGGTAGAGGCAGATGTAGGGTCTCCTGCTTGGGCAGGGGGTTGGACTAGATGACCTTCAAGGTCCCTTCCAACTCTGTTAATCTGTTTAGAAAACAGGGACAAAGTCCACCTGTGATAGATTTGCTGCCTGTGGCATCCTGACACACATCTTCTTATCTTCTCTTGCCAAGCTTAAAATACGATTTACAGAAAACTCCTGATTCCCTTGTCACCTTCACCTTGAAATTTACTAGAAAAGTCATTGCTTGCATATAATCTGATGGTTTACTTCATTTCACTTCTACCAGAGGATTATGCTAAGTGTTTGTTCCGGCAATCACCTCATTGTCAGTAATTAGCCTAAACACATGACAAAATATTTGATAACAATAATATGTAAATTAACTCAAACAATTCTATTCTTCTTCATGGGCTGTGATGTCGGCTTGTTCGTCAGCCTATTTTCAGCAGTGCTCAACGCAAGGCATGTGTTAAAAGTTTAATCTAAAATTAATAATTTTCAGTGTATATTTAATATCCCTAGGGATGCCAAGGAATTGCAGTTCTGTTAACAGGAAGGTCTGTAGGCTACCTAATTAACTTCAATTTCTAAGATTCTTTAGGGGGAAATAAAATGATACAAAATAAAGCTAATTCCAGTTCTTTCATACAGCTAGGCAGTGATGATAAATGCGTATATATTAAGATAATGTGTACAGCGTGAAGAAGCATGTCACATTAAGCCCACAAAATACGTCTTTCAGGGTTTCTGTCTTAGGGACTGACATAAATTTCTACAAATTCATAACAGATCTTTAATACTTTTCAGTCCTATGCCAAATCTTTTAGAATATGATCCGTGTTTGAGAGTTATAGGACTACTACACATTTTTCCTTAATCCGCTAGCGTATTATGCTGAATTATTCTTGATAATTCCTGCTCCTCTCTTGCAGACAATAGTACTGTGGATTTGATGTTGCGTGTTTCGCGAATAAATAAATATATTAATTCGAAGATCTAAAACTTAGCCCCAGTTTCTGCTAGGTAATTAAGAATTCACTGCCTGATTGAAGCTGTATGCCGCTGTCTTTTATTCTGATGCGAAAGGTTTAATTTTAGTCTTCTTTATTCACCGTTGGTCGAACTTGTCTAGAGAAGCAACATTTGATTGCTTTGGAACACACAGAAAATAAATGTTAGTTATCCGCCAATTGAATTCAAGTCCATCTGTTTATGTGTGCAGTTAAGGACTTACTTGTCTCAACCAATTTCTGTTTCCATTTAAATCTCTGATCTTGTTTCAATAAGCAAGATTGTTTGCTTGAGGTCAGCATTTGGAACCCTGGGGTGATGCTCATCAAAGCTATGAGCTCAGTGATCACTTTGAATGTTATGCACAATGATTTTTCAAACAAACATGAAAGGGCAACTTCCAGTTAATTTTCTGAGAAACACCAGTAATATTTGTTTGAAGTTAAACCTACCCCTCCTCTAGTCAAAACAGTTGGGTGTTTCAGGATTCAGCCAATGTAAAAAATTAAAGCTACAAGGTTCTTCTTCTTTCTTTCTTTTTTGTCCTATTAATGGCATCTACAAACTACATAAGAATAAACTCTTTCAACTCCTTCATCTTGTGATGTCTCCTCAGAGCATGGCATGCCAAAACAACTAAGGGCTGTGGTGGCACAGTGGTTAGAATGCCATACTGCAGACTAGTACTGCTGACTACCGGCAATTCGAGTCTCACCGGCTCTAGATTGACTCAGCCTTCCATCCTTCCAAGGTCAGCAAAATGAGGACCCAGATTGTTGAGGGCAATAGGCTGACTCTGTAAACCACTTAGAGAGGGCTGCAAAGCACTATGAAGCAGTATATAAGTCTACAGTAGTGGCCAAAATTTTGGAAACCTTTTGGGAAAAGTGTATTTTTGAGGTTTGATGGCTAATAACACCACTTTTTTTTGGAGTTTCAAGATAATCATATTCCACTGCTGGAATGGCCTGGGAATAGCCCAGACCTTCACCCAATTGAAAATCTATGGTGCCAATTAAAGAAACTTGTTAGTCAGAAGCGTCCCAGCAATAAAACCCAGTTAATAGAAGCAATCATTCAATCTTGGTTTCACATTGCAATAGCTGCAGAACTAAAAGACTTGGTTCACTCCATGGGAAGACGTTGTAAGGCCGTAATTCATGCTAAAGGTTACCCAATGAAGTATTAACTGACATGGTGATGATTTTTGTATATCTCATTTTTTGTATGTTTTTCACTTTTCTTCTTTATACTGTAACTGCTATTCTAATAGCAAATCTTTCGTAAAAGTTATTGCATTACATTCTTGATTAAATTATCTTTCCATTGATATATAATTTTATGATACTACTCCAAAAAAAGTAGTGTTATTAGCTAGTTTTAGAAAATACACTTTTACCAAACGGTTTCCACAATTTAGGCTACTACTGTAAGTGTTATTGATGTTGCTATTGACTTCCTCCCTCCCTCCCTCCCTCCCTCCCTCCCTCCCTCCCTCCCTCCCTTCCTTCCTTCCTTCCTTTCTTCCTTCCTTCCTGTTCTCTTCCCATTTTGCAATAGAACCCAAAACATATGACTTGCTGAGCAGGGTCTTCAAGGACATCTCAAGTTTATAGTGAATTTCACTACTACTCAGTAGGTAGTGAAGGTCACCTAATGAGAAGGAAGGACTCACTGGAGAAGAGCCTAATGCTGGGAAAGATTGAGGGCAAAAGAAGAAGGGGATGACAGAGAACGAGGTGGCTGGATGGAGTCACTGAAGCAGTCCGCGTGAGCTTAAATGGACTCCAGAATATGGTAGAGGATAAGAAGGCCTGGAAGAACATTGTCCATGGGGTCGTGATGGGTCAGACACAACTTCACAATGGACAAGAAAAACTCAGCAGTGAATGTACTTACAACTCTGAGGAAGTTTAGGATCTATCAACACTGAAGAACGCTTGCAATCTGTTTTGCAATGACTTAGAATCCGAGGTCTATAAACAGAGAACGAGACAATTACAAGCATCCTTGACAATTGAGACTGCCTGCAAAACTCATCTTAATAGGTAAAAGAGGCAAATGTGGATTTATTAAATTAGAAAAAAAATCTGGATATGAAGAGTAATTGTTGCAAAGAGATACTTAATATAAGCATAAATTACTTTTCCTTCATGGAAAATTAAATCCCCCCCCTTTTTTTCTATTAGCATTTCAATTTTAAAATATTTCTACTTGTTTTCCTCTTAATGGAACTATATAAATAGCAATAGTTATTAAGTACTGCAATTTTCTTTTAAAAAAGATTTTATTATATTTGTTACATTAAGAACCTTAATAAAGTTTCAAAGGAACAGCACAAACAATGTACAAATGGAGCAACAAATTTCAGTTGAATTTAATTTACATTGATTTAGCCAAGATTTGTGTTTCTATGCATTAAAAGTCCTTAGATTATTACTTTTAGAAAAATAATGGTTACTTTAAACAATAATGAAAACTCCACAGAGGATTGGAGTGGCAAACTAGAGAAAATTTTCCAAAATGTGTGAAGTTGGACACATTCTGAACAATAAAGCTGCTACAGAAAATATAATTATTTTCTATCTCTTTATGAAACAAGATCATTATGGATCACAACAGCTCAGATTTCACTGAAAATTGATGTTATTTATTTATTTGTTTACAATGCAGTATCAATCATAAAGGCTCACTGGGAGTTGAGCAGCATAATTTAATAAGTGATTATGATTGTTATTTTGCCTGATTGCACAGCCAGCCAGATATTAGACACTTCTATCCACCTAGTGAATCCTTCCCAAGGATCTGAGCTAGGCAAATGTAGTTGTTTGATGGTGTTAAAGCAGGGATGGGATTCACATAATTTATCTACTAGTTTGCCCAGCACCAAAAATGTGAGCGTGCAAACGCTTTGCTCGCATGGGCGGCAGGGGTGAAATGCTCCCAGTTTGGACTGGATTGCCAGATCTGGTAGCGATGGTGGTGGGTGGTTTGGAGAACTGGAAGCAAAAATTCCTGACCATCCCCCTGCCGAACTGAGCCACACGATCGTCGGAGGGTTTTTTTGTTTTGTTTTGTTTTACTTTTAAAAGCATTTTTTCTTTGGCCAAAAAAAATGATTTTAAAAGTAAAAAAAAAAACCTCTGATGATTGCGTGGCTCAGCTGGGTGCTAGCCAAAAAATGGGGGATTTTTACCAGGTTCGCCTGGTCCGCCAGTTGCGCCCCTTTCTAGACCGGGATGCCTTATGCACGGTCACTCATGCTCTCGTCACTTCTCGCCTGGATTATTGCAATGCTCTCTACATGGGGCTACCCCTGAAGTGCACTCGGAGACTTCAGCTAGTCCAGAATGCAGCTGCGCGGGTGATTGAGGGAGCACCACATTGCTCCCGGGTAACACCACTCCTGCGCAGTCTGCACTGGCTACCTGTGGTCTTCTGGGTGCGCTTCAGGGTTTTGGTTACCACCTTCAAAGCGTTCCATGGCTTAGGGCCCGGGTACTTATGGGACCGCCTGCTGTTACCATATGCCTCCCACCGACCCGTACGCTCACACAGAGAGGGTCTTCTCAGGGTGCCGTCTGCCAGGCAGTGTCGGCTGGCGGCCCCCAGGGGAAGGGCCTTCTCTGTGGGAGCACCTACTTTCTGGAACGAACTTCCCCCCCAGTTTACGCCAATTACCTGACCTTCGGACCTTTCGCCGGGAACTGAAAACTTATTTATTCATTCAAGCGAGACTGGCCTGATTTTTTAACTGCTAAATTCTTAAATTCTTAAATTTTAAATTTTAAATTGTATTTTACTGGGTATTTTATATGGTCAATTTGGACGGTTTTAATTTCGGCCTTTATGGAATAAGTTTTTTAATTGTTATTTTAGTGTGTATATAAATTGTTTTAATGCAGGCTGTACACCGCCCTGAGTCCTTCGGGGGAAGGGCGGTATAAAAGTTTAATTAAATAAATAAATAAATAAATAAATAAATAAACCCTAACCCTAACCCTAACCCTAACCCTAACCCTAACCCTAGCAGCTTGATTATTCCTTAAGTATCTGGGATATTTTATTTGGGAAATGAATAGAATAGAATAGAATAGAATAGAATTTATTGGCCAAGTGTGATTGGACACACAAGGAATTTGTCTTGGTGCATATGCTCTCAGTGTACATAAAAGAAAAGATACGTTCATCAAGGTACAACATTTACAACACAATTGATGATCAATATATCAATATAAAATCATAAGGATTGCCAGCAACAAGTTATAGTCATACAGTCATAAGTGGAAAGAGATTGGTGATGGGAACTATGAACCGATTAATAGTAGTGCAGATTCAGTAAATAGTCTGACAGTGTTGATGGAATTATTTGTTTAGCAGAGTGATGGCCTTCGGGAAAAAACTGTTCTTGTGTCTAGTTGTTCTGGTGTGCAGTGCTCTATAGCGTCATTTTGAGGGTAGGAGTTGAAACAGTTTATGTCCAGGATGCGAGGGATCTGCAAATATTTTCACGGCCCTCTTCTTGATTCGTGCAGTATACAGGTCCTCAATGGAAGGCAGGTTGGTAGCAATTATTTTTTCTGCAGTTCTAATTATCCTCTGAAGTCTGTGTTTTTCTTGTTGGGTTGCAGAACCGAACCAGACAGTTATAGAGGTGCAAATGACAGACTCAATAATTCCTCTGTAGAATTGGATCAGCAGCTCCTTGGGCAGTTTGAGCTTACTGAGTTGGCGCAGAAAGAACATTCTTTGTTGTCCTTTTTTAATGATGTTTTTGATGTTAGCTGTCCATTTGAGATCTTGCGATATGATAGAACCCAGAAATTTGAAGGTTTCTACTGTTGATACTGTGTTGTCAAGTATTGTGAGAGGTGGAAGTATGGAAGGGTTTTTCCTAAAGTCTACCACCATTTCTACGGTTTTGAGTGTGTTCAGTTCCAGATTGTTTTGGTTGCACCACAAGACTAGTCGTTCGACCTCTCGTCTATATGCGGATTCGTCATTGTCTCGAATGAGACCAATCACTGTTGTGTCATTTGCGAACTTCAGTAGCTTAACAGATGGATCGTTGGAGATGCAGTCATTGGTATACAGAGAGAAGAGAAGAGGGGAAAGCACACAGCCTTGGGGGGCCCCTGTGCTAATTGTACAGGTATTTGATGTGATCTTGCTTAGCTTCACCTGCTGCTTCCTGTTTGTTAGGAAGAGGGGGGAGTTTGATTCCTTTCCAGAACAGATTAGTGGGGTGGGGAGGAAATGGGGATTTTAGACTTGCTGTCAAACATCAGCCATAATATTAATGATTGTTTTGAACAATATGCAGGTTGTATTACATGAACGGCTATTTTATATGTGAAATTATGACTGAAACCTATATGGGTTCACACTGTCAGGAAATTTGTCCTTAGTTTTAGGTTGCTTCTCTCTTTGTTGAGTTTCCATCCATTGCTTCTTGTTTTGCCTTCTGTTGCTTTGGAAAATACTTCCCCCCCTTTCTTTCTAGCAGCCCCTTAAAAGACTGTTGCCTATCACACTCTTGGCCAAAGCATGTGAGCCACTTCCTCCTTTCAGTGGTCCATGAAAGTGCATCTATAGCAGAGGTCTCTAACCTTGCCACTTTAAGACAGCAAAACTGGCTGAGGAATTCTGGGAGTTGAAGTCCATAAGTCTTAAAGTGACCAAGTTTGGAGACCTCTGGTCTATAGTATGTAGATAATAAAGTTGAAAAAAGGTGAACAACATTTTTGCAGAACTAAAGATACGTTGAGGCTATGTGTGACAAGGAATGGCTGGGAGGGGAAGGACCAGGCGAGGTACCCCTTGACATGAGAGACATGGAGTTGGCCACGCCTACCCAGTCACATGACCATCAAGCCACACCCACTGTCACATGACCATCAAGCCACACCCACAAAATAAGCCACGCCCACAGAACTGGTAGTAAAAAAAATTAGAACCCAACCCTGCACTGCACCATTTTTTTATGCTCTCTGCTCTTCTACATTAAATCCAGCAGGAAAAAAAAAAAGATCATGGTTTTTTGTTTTAAAAAAGCTTCTCTTTCATGAACAACAGACAGAATGTTTATTTTAGATTATACCTTCTTATATTGGAGAATGTGTGTCTGTGTATCCACTTCTATACGACTTATAACTTTGAAAAATGGCAATAAAAAACGGAAAGTAAAAGAGGAAAAACATATTTTTTTTACAAAAAAAGAAGTGGATTGACTGAAATATTGGAAGGAGTCCCAGGAAACAGAGAATAAGCTTTATTTAATAAAATATGAAAGGTTGAACAACAAATTTATCAGTTTAGACAGGGGAAAAAAATATTAAATGTGCTATAGGGAGTGAGATAAAGACAGTGGAATGAAGTTAAATATATTTCCACATTCAGGCAAGAAAAATCAAATGCAAAGGTATAGTATAGGTAGTACCTCACTCAATAGTAGTCACTGAGTCCTAGTGGACTGAGTTCTAGTGGACAATCACTTAAATAGGAGACAGCCGTGTGCAGCAGCTGCCAAAAAAGCCAATACAATCCTAGGCTGCATAAATAGAGGAATAGAATCAAGATCACATGAAGTGTTAATAACACATTATAATGCCTTGGTAAGGCCACCCTTGGAATACTACATTGAGTTTTGGTCACCACAATGTGAAAAAATGTTGAGACTCTAGAAAGAGTGCAGAGAAGAGGAACAAAGATGATTAGGGGACTGGAGGATAAAACATATGAAGAACGGTCACTGAAATTGGGGATGTCAAGTTTAATGAAAAGAAGGATGGGGTGACATGATAGCAGTCTCCCAATATCTCAGAGGTTGCCACAAAGAAGAGGGAGTCAAGCTATTCTCCAAAGCACCTGAGGGCCGGACAAGAAGCAATGGGTGGAAACTAATCAAGGAGAGAAGCAACCTAGAACTAAGAAAAAATTCCTGACAGTTAGAACAATTAATCAGTGGAACAACTTGCCTCCAGAAGTTGTGAATGCTACAACACTAACAGCCTGTGGCACTGCTGAGGTGTTATGGAAGACCAGGATGCTTCAATAGCGGCCTTCAGCTCTTCTGCATTGTTCGGTCTCATGTCTCTCATCTTTCTCTTGGCAATGCCCCATTGATTCTCTAGGGGGTTCAGGTCAGGCGAGTTTGCTGGCCAATTTTATTTATTTATTTATTTTATTTTATTTTATTTTATTTTGTCACAACAGTATATATAAGCATAAGCATGAAGTAACTATATAATATATAAGCATATATATGAGTATAAGCATAACTATATACTTATAAATTGGATATAATGAAAGGACTATATAAATTGGATATAATGAAAGGAAACAGTAGGACAGGAACAGTAGGCACGTTTGTGCTCTTATGCACAGTAATCCCATGGGCATTGAACTAGGTTTTGGTACTTTTGGCAGTGTGGGCAGGTGCCAGGTCCTGCTGGAAAATGAAGTCAGCATCCCCATAAAGCTCGTCTGTGGAAGGAAGCAGGAAGTGCTCCAAAATCTCCTGCTAGATGGCTGCATTGACCCTGGACTTAATGAAGCCAACCAACACCAGCAGATGACATGCCTCCCCAAATCAACACAGACTGTGAAATCTTCACACTGGACTTCAAGCATCTTGCAGTGTGCGCCTCTCCATTCTTTCTCCAGACTCTGGGGCCTTGGTTTCCAAATGAGATGCAAAAGTTGCTCTCATTTGGAAACATCTCAAAAGTTGTCTTCTGCATGCGCAGAAGGTAAAAGTCACATTACTTCCAATGGCTTTGCTCCGCCATCGCTTCCAAATTGCTGAACTACCAGCCATGATTGCTACCGGATCGGGCGATCCGATCCAATCCAAGATCATTTCACCCCTGCTTGATAATCTCCTGCCCAGCAACCCAACCCACACTGCATTTACTGTCTTAACACAAATAACACATAACCAAATCTAATTACATATTAAATCTAATAACGTATTAGATTCAAACCTCAAGACTGCAGACTTCTAATTTTTTTTTCATTTTTATTTTTTTTTGTTTAAGAGATACATTATTTGATTTTCCAGGATGCACTGTAACTTGTTATTGTAAACAGTCGCAGCATAATTTCAGCATATGCTGTAGCCCACTGAGTAGAAATTAAATATGGAATCATTTGTTACATGAAGCGCATGAACTAAAATTATACATTTAATATGTTCCAGAAAGTACAGAATCATGCATCAAGGACAAACTCGCATGGAAAAATAATCTGGAAGATCAACGTTTTGGCACAATATACTGTATATAAAAAGGAGGTGTAACTGACCATTAAACAATCATACGTTTCCATAAAATAATAACGTTGCATGTTGGATATATATTCCTTGGTACATGAGGTGTCAAATTTCAAAGATGTCTGAGAATCTCCTCGCCAATATAATTATTAAATATTTCTAGTCTCCATTATTATCAGAAATGATCCTTTTGATCTATATTTGTTTTGGGAGGAAGAAAAGTATAGAAGTAAAACTCCCCAATTCTCATCCAGACTAATATTGAAAATGTATTGCCTTCTGTTCAGTAGATCGTCTATTTCCTATTACTATGTTGAAAACATCTGTTCCTCTTCATTTAACAGTCTCTTTCATAGGAAGACTCCTTTTCTCTTGTCCCATCTCTTTATTATGTATTTCTTCATGCTACTTTGTTATTTCCGAGAAATGAAAGTAAAATAGACACACAAGGAATTTGTCTTGGTGCATATGCTCTCAATGTACATAAAAGAAAAGATATCTTCATCAAGGTACAGCACTTACAACACTTAATGATAGTCATAGGGTACAAATTTAACACTTAATGATACAACAAATCTCTGGTTTAGAAAATTTAGAACTCCGCCGCCTTTGACATGACCTGAGTTTAACTCATAGAATCATCAGTTATAATGTCCTTCTTGTTGAAGACTACTTCAGTTTCAATCGCAACAATACACGAGCACACAATAGATTTAAGCTTAATGTGAACCACTCCAATCTTGATTGCAGAAAATATGACTTCAGTAACAGAGTTGTTAATGCCTGGAATGCACTACCTGACTCTGTGGTCTCTTCCCAAAATCCCCAAAGCTTTTTTTTTTTTATTTTTTTATTTATTTATTTATTTATTTATTTATTTATTTATTTATTTATTTATTTATTTATTTGATTTCTATACCGCCCTTCTCCCGAAGGACTCAGGGCGGTGTACAGGCAAGAATAAAACAGACGGTACAATATACAAATTTAAAATGCAGTTAAAAAACTTATTTTAAAATTGGCCTGAGAAGTAAAATATATAATAAGCTAAAAAACCCCATTTAAAATTAATTTCTAAGAATTTAAAATTTGTTAAAATCAATTTAAGCCAGCCTGAGAATAAAAGATGTGTCTTCAGTTCGCGACGGAATGTCCGAAGGTCAGGTATTTGGCGTAAACCCGGGGAAGTCTGCTCCAGAGGGTGGAGCCCCACAGAGAAGGACCTTCCTGGGGCCGCCAGCCGACATTGCTTGGCGGACGGCACCCTGAGAAGTCCCTCTGTGAGAGCGACGGGTCGGTGGGAGGCATGTGGTAACAGCAGGCGGTCCCTTAAGTACCCAGGCCCTAAGCCATGGGCGCTTTAAAGGTAGTAACCAACACCTTAAAGTGCACTCGAAGGCCACAGGTAGCCAGTGCAGTCTGCGCAGGAGCGGTGTTATATGGGAGCTACGCTGAGCTCCTTCTATCACCAGCGCAGCTGCATTCTGACTAACTGAAGCCTCCGAGTGCACTTCAAGGGGAGCCCCATGTAGAGAGCATTACAATAATCCAAGCGAGAGGTAACGAGCACATGAGTGACCGTGCACAAGGCATCCCGATCAAGGAAGGGGCGCAACTGCCGAACCAGGCGAACCTGGTGGAAGGCCCCCCTGGAGACGGCCGTCAAATGATCTTCAAACGACAGCCGTTCATCCAGGAGGACACCTAAGTTGCGCACCCTATCCTTTGGGGCCAATAACTCGCCTCCAACAGTCAGCCGCGGCTGCAGCTGACTGAATCGGGGTGCCGGCATCCACAGCCACTCTGTCTTGGAGGGATTAAGCTTGAGCCTGTTTCTCCCCATCCAGACCCGTACGGCTTCCACACACCGGGACAGCACTTCAACAGCTTCATTGGGGTGGCCTGGGGTGGAGAAGTACAGCTGGGTGTCATCAGCGTACAGCTGGTATCTCACCCCAAAGCCACTGATGATCTCACCCAACGGCTTCATATAGATGTTGAACAGAAGGGGCGAGAGAATCGACCCCTGCGGCACCCCACAAGTGAGGTCCCTCGCGGTCGACCTCTGCCCCCCTGTCAACACCGTCTGCGACCGGTCAGAGAGATAGGAGAAGCACCGATACACGGTGCCTCCCACTCCCAATCCCCCCAACCGGCGCAGCAGGATACCATGGTCGATGGTATCAAAAGCCGCTGAGAGATCTAATAGGACCAGGGCAGAGGAATAGCCCCTGTCCCTGGCCCTCCAGAGATCATCCACCAATGCGACCAAAGCTGTCTCCGTGCTGTACCCGGGTCAGAAGCCGGACTGGAACGGGTCTAGATAGACGGCTTCATCCAGGTATTGGGGTAGCTGTCGTGCCACAGCACTCTCTACAACCTTCGCAACAAAGCGAAGGTTGGAGACTGGACGATAATTACCCAAAATAGCTGGGTCCAGGGAGGGCTTCTTGAGGAGGGGTCTCACCACCGCCTCTTTCAAGGCGGCAGGGAAAACCCCTTCCAACAAAGAAGCGTTGATAATCTCCTGGAGCCAGCCTCGTGTCACCTCCTGAGTGGCCAGTACCAGCCAGGAATTAACCAAAAACTATCTATTATTGACCTCACCCCATTCCTAAGAGGTCTGTAAGAGGCGTGCATAAGAGCACCAATGTGCCTACCATTTTTGTCCTAATGTTCCCTTTGATTGTATCCAATTCATATAGTTATTTCATATTTATGCTTATATATATGACTATATATCGTATAGTTATTTCTTGCTTATGCTTATATATACTGTTGTGACAAATAAAATAAATAAATAAAACAAAACACTTAATGATAGTCATAGGCTACAATTAAGCAATCAAGAAACAATCAATATCAGTATATAATTGTAAGGATAGAAGCAACAAAGTTACAGTCATAAGTGGAAGGAGATGGGTGATGGGAACGATGAGAAGATTAATAGTAGTGCAGATTTAGTAACTAGTTTGACAGTGTTGAGGGAATTATTTATTTAGCAGAGTGATGGCGTTCTGGGGAAAAAACTGTTCTTGTGTCTAGTTCTGGTGTGCTGTGCTCTGTAGCGTCGTTTTGAGATTATTTGAAGTAATTCATTTTGTAGTGGAACTTCAGAAATGGAAAAATTGAAATTCGCAGCCTGTGGCCTAGTTGCATCATACGCTGGCCACGCCCACCCTGATTTAGCAAAGGGGGTGGGGAATGTCACGATACATTACATGACGACAACATGACGCCGCGTGTTTGACACCCCTGGTATGTCAGGTTACAATCTCCATGTCTGCCTCAATTAAATCCCAGAAAAAGCTTCCAAATTCTAGGACAAAAAAGTCTACTTCAGTTTCCAAAACCTGGAAGTGGAACTTTAAGGAACTTCAGCTCCCCAATCACATTATTATGGACAACTGAATGGATGGCAAGAGAAAGAAAAGGTAATTTGTAAAAAGGTGAGAGAGTGTCAGGAAAATCACTGAAGCTTCTCTGTAAAACCAGCATAACCTATTAAGGCACTGAAAGTTAGGACAGCAGTAATTCACACATGACAGACTAGAAACTAACTAACTAACAATACAAGACTCAACAATTGCCTTGACCTCAAGGTTGTAAAAAATGCTTTTAAAAGGCTCTGACAATCCCAGCTGAGCCGCGTGATCATCAGAGGTTTTGTTTTGTTTTTACTTTTAAAAGCATTTTTTTGGTCGAAGAAAAAGTAAAAAACTCTGATGATCGCGCAGCTCAGTTGGGCATGGGTGGGTGGGGGTGGCAAGGATTTTTGCTACCGGTTCTCCGAACCACCCACTGCCATTGCTACTGGATCAGGCGATACAGTCCAAACTAGGAGCATTTCACTCCTGATTCGCATCCCCATGCAATGTAAATTCTGCAGGGACCTTAGTGGGGTTTTTTTTCTTTCCCAACTTGCAATTCCAAGAAGTTACTTTAGCTCATTTTATGTATTTCTCTTGAAAGTACAGTTTCTACACCAATCTCCTCATTTTCTCAAATAGAAAATATTTAGAACTAGCATTGGATGGTAGGCTGAAACAACTGGACTCGGCCATCTCAGATTTCAAGGGGTGGGGGGGTCTTGGAGACAGAAGCTGCCTACTCTGCCATTTCATATTGGTTCCCATATGGGCGAAGCAGCTTCTTCTTCAGGAGGATGTTCCAATCCCCTTCTTTATCCACAGAGTTGGTATGGCCGAGAGCTCTATTAGAAGCATAGCTCTCTCCTTTCGTTCCCCATAACTTGGAGAACTCATCTTAATTAAAAACCTATTTAGGAAGAGTCAGAACAAAATGATGATTCATATTAGGGATGTCACTTGCATGTTTGTTACTCCAATAGTTAACCGATTGATTAAATAAAGTCTATTAGAAAAGCTATAAAACAACAGAAAAGCACAGAGATAATGTGGCAAATACAGATGCCTCTCATTCCAGACAATCTCATGAAAGCTTATTATTTATTCATACATTTCACTGATGATTAGGCCAGAAATTACATCCTGGCCTAGATTGGGATTTTTCTTCTCTCATATCTCACCTCCAGCCCCTTATTAGTTATTTTTCTTTAATTTAACAGCCTGCCTCAGGTATGCATGTGGGGGTAAACCTTGGTCAATTATTTATAATCTTACTGTAATATGTCAAAGTTCCAGTTATTTTGTTCTAACCTGTAATTATTTCTTACGCAGACTAATTTTCTTTCACGCTGTATTTTCCTGGCTTATTCATAGCAAAGTTATTATTCAATGGTAGCAATGTGTTACTATTTGGGAATATTTTGGAGTCACCAATCTGAGAGTAAACCAGGAAGCCCTTTTTATTATCCATATTAAAATATTTCCATCATGATTTTATTCAGCTCTTCTTCCTCCTCCTCCTCTTTCAATTCCTCATAAAAGGTAAAGGTAAAGGTTCCCCTTGCACATATGTGCTAGTTGTTCCTGACTCTAGGGGGTGGTGCTCATCTCTGTTTCAAAGCCGAAGAGCCAGCACTGTCCAAAGACATCTCTGTGGTCATGTGGCCAGCATGACTCAATGCCAAAGGTGCACGGAACGCTGTTACCTTCCCACCAAAGGTGGTTCCTATTTTTCTACTTGCATTTTTTACGTGCTTTCCAACTGCTAGGTTGGCAGAAGCTGGGACAACTAACAGGAGCTCACCCCATTATGCGGCACTCGGGATTCAAACCGCTGAACTGCCAACCTTTCAATCGACAAGCTCACCATCTTATCGACTGAGCCACCACATCCCTGCTATCAATTCCTTATGGTGTTGGCTAATTTATCTGTATCTGTGGACAAACATGACTCTGGTTTTTAAGTGTGTGAAGGAGAAAAAGAGAAACGGATACATATTAGACTATCCTACCAATAACATAGTCTGGCAACAGCCCTGCAAACAAATGCCCTGATCCACATTGCCCTTTCTCTTATTTGACAACTTTGCCAGATCCACTGGCTATTATTGAAACATCATATCATATGAAGCATAATGGTTGTCTATCAGTTAGGGATATTCTCTCATGTTCTCAAAAAAGGAATAGCCCAGAATTTATTCTTTGGAATATTGGGTGATGTGTGCTCCTATTGCTTCCTTAGTCCATCTAATCCAGGGGTTTCAAACTCGATTTCATTGAGGGCTGCATCAGGGTTGTGTTTGACCCTGGGGGGCTTGGCTGGGCATGGTCAGGGTGGGTATAGCCAATTTGACGTCACTTGTGTTGGGGGCACTTGTGGTGACTCATGAGCTCTGCCAGCGAAAATGGGCTCCCGAGCTACATTTTTGGCTGCAATGGCCTCCTTCAACCCCATGCCAGCAAAAACTGAGCTCAGGATGGACGGATGCGGCACTCCTGAGCTCCGTTTTCGCTGGCAGAGGCAGAGGCTGGTCCTTCACTGTTTCCAGGGCATTCCCGTGGGCCAGATCTAAGCACCCTGCAGGCTAAATCCAGCCCCCGGGCCTTGAGTTTGACACCCCTGATCTAATCTGAACAAATATTGAGCCATGATTACAACATTACAACACAAATATGGGCCATGACTACAGCACTAGAGCACTTATTCCATAAATACTTTAGATGGTAAATATTATAAATGTCTTCAACCTTTCCATTTGCCATGCAAGAGAGCTGTTTCTTCTTCCCTTCTAAATTTCAGGAGAATAGAATAGAATAGAATAGAATAGAATAGAATAGAATAGAATAGAATAGAATAGAATAGAATTTTTTTTTTATTGGCCAAGTGTGATTGGACACACAAGGAATTTGTCTTGGTGCATATGCTCTCAGTGTAAATAAAAGAAAAGATACATTCATCAAGGTACAACATTTACAACACAAATGATGGTCATAGGTTGCAATTTAACCCTTAATGATAGCAACAAAAAGTTACAGTCATACAGTCATAAGTGGAAAGAGATTGGTGATGGAAACGATGAGAAGATTAATAGTAGTGTAGATTTAGTAAATAGTTTGACATTGTTGAGGGAATTATTTGTTTAGCAGAGTGATGGCCTTCGGGAAAAAACTGTTCTTGTGTCTAGCTGTTCTGATGTTCAATGCTCTATAGCATCATTTTGAGGGTAGGAGTTGAAACAGTTTATGTCCAGGATGTGAGGGATCTGTAAATAGTCTTCCTCCTTTCTCGCTTGACCCCAAATGCTATTTACATATTAGAACTCAAGTGGAAGAATTCTAAAACTTGGTATTTAAGTTGCTGTTGATGGATATGTCACATCATTGTCCAGCTATGCACTATTTAACTAGAGAAATAAAAGGAGTGAAACCCAGAATCTATGGTTGTGAACACTGTCCAGCCAGTGAATTATACTAAACGCAATTTCTTTCTGCTAGAAAGATAATGTTAGAAATAAGGCTAAAGTATTCTTCATGATTATTATAGCTATCATCATCACCTTCCCTCCACATTTCCCCAGTAACACAGATAATGCCATTTTTCCTGCCATTCAGGGGCCTTTATATTAAACCTTTGTAATAACCCAGCAATAGTTAGAAATTGTCCTATATATTCTAGTAAAAAGTGAATTAGAGAGATCCTAGATAGGTCAGTCTGTCTACCAGCTGCCCACCAGTAAAACAAACTGATCATAAGGTATTCAGGTCCAAGGGACGAAACGATTAAAATCTTCACACAATAACAAGTATGGCAACAGTTTTCTTCATGTTTTTTTTTTCACGCTTTGTGACATCTGTTTTTCTTGCCCATCTTCTATGATGCCCAAGAGCAGGTAGACCATGAGCACAAAGACTTTGTTGTGACCCAGGCCCAAGTAGGTAGTAGAAAACTCAGTCAGTGTAAAAACAATCAAACTTTTTTTAAATTTGAATTTATATCCCGCCCTTCTCCGAAGACTCAGGGCGGCTTACATTGTGTAAGGCAATAGTCTCATCCATTTGTATATTATATATAAAGTCAACTTGTATTGCCCCCCCCAACAATCTGGGTCCTCATTTTACCTACCTTATAAAAGATGGAAGGCTGAGTCAACCTTGGGCCTGGTGGGACTCGAACCTCCAGTAATTGTAATTGCAGGCAGCTGTGTTAATAACAGACTGCATGAGCCTGTTGAGCCACAAGAGGTTCTTTATTATTAACTTTATTAGAACAGCTGAGAATTACTTCATTCTTAGTATAGTCCAATTAAATTGAAGCAAATTCTCCCAACACAATTCCTCAGTCTTATCACCAACTTTGGTCCAATTACGCAAACTGCCAAAGGCCTTTCTTGGCAAAAGTTCAGAAGATGCCGATACAAAAAAAATGCAGCAAGACAAAGCTATCAACGTTGTTTTCTGGCAAAGAATCCAAATGCCGTCACTGGTCTTTTAAACCTTATGGGAGGGGCCAATCATCTCTTGGCCCTACTCCTGAGTCATCCTCTTTGCTTAAGCTGCTCTTGCCTTCTGGCAGCTCTTCTCATGCATGCATTAAGAACAGGCTCCTCCTGTTCCTCTGCCTCACTACTATCAGTCTCTGGAGGCTCTGGAGTCCACACATCACTTTCAGCTACAAATAAGGAATCCCACAAGCATCCCATCTCTTAGGAATTGAGAGGTGGGGAGAAGTAGGTTTTATCTCCAAATCTTATTGTCATGGCAAACATAGTTAAATTTCAGAAAGCAAAAAGTGTTCCATTGTCTAGCTAAGATGTAGAAGAGACTACATGTCTCTAACAAGCTTTTAAGGACTCTCTCCCTTGACTGTGCAATGCAAATATCCTTGGAAGAGAAGATCCCTTAGATGACAAACAGGAGAAGATTTAAAAAACAACGAAATTATTTTACGTTTACCTTTTAGAGCAGGAGAAAGTGGGAAGTCTAGTCTTCCATCTCTGAAATCTGTTATGGTCCGCCTGTGGAGGTAGCAATGGAGGGAGACAATGAGGCTGGGGAAGAGCATGGGCCAGTCCTGGAGGCTGGGGAAGGCCTGGGTGAGGGCTCTGCATCAGAGGCAGAGGTTGGGCCGGGGCCATTGGGGAGTGATAAATCCACATGTATTTATCCTTTTCCTAATCCACAAGAAACAATCTCTTGATTTTTCAGTCGATGTGCATACCTGTGCATGTTCTGTTATAAATATAATGGAAAATTGTTCTAAATAGGTTTGGGGTTGAATTTCAGTTGGATTAAATAAAGTAAAACACACTTTCCACATTCTAATTATATTTATTTAAGCTTTCTATTTTATTTCTTTCTTTTTCAGCCCATCTAATTCTTGTTTGATAACACTAGAGATCATTTCACAAATGATAGATTTGTGAAATAGATTCAGACTGAGCTAAATAATAATGAAGCAAAATGTTCTTCATAACTTTTTAACATCAGTTCTGTAATCAATTTAATTTTAATGACTGAAGTTACAGTTACATAAACTTAAGGCAATAATATGATTAGCTGAAATTTTAAGTAAATTACCCAGGCATTTGCAGCCACGAGACAACTGTGAAACAAGTTGATTTAACTAATTCAGTTGATTTAGCTCATCAACTCTTTGAATATTGAAGAAATGAAATTTGTTTATAAAACAGCAGGAAACTTTTTTTCTCTCTTTCTTCTACAAGTAGTTGGAATGAGGAAAGAAATGAATGCATCCAAGTGCTTCTTTTTCAGCTGTAAATCTTTTTGTCCAACATTTTTTTTCCCCTTTGGGTCTTCCTAAATATTCCTAAATATTCCCCACTGAAGGAAAGAGAAAAAAAATCTTTAACTGTATAGGATTCTGAAGATGATCAAACTATCAAACAGACAACAAGTGGTCAAAATTGGCAATGCTCTATCAAATCCTGTTCCTGTTAAAAGTGGCACTCCCCAAGGCAGCGTTCTTGGACGATCACTCTTCATATTATACATTAATGATCTCTGTGACCATATTACAAATAATTGTGTTCTCTTTGCTGACAATGTCAAGCTATTTAACGCCACCAACAATACAGCTATCCTCCAAAAAGACCTTAACTTTTTATCTGAATGGTCTAAAACTTGGCAACTCCAAATCTCAACCAGCAAATGCTCAGTCTTACATATTGGAAAAAAGAACCTAAACACTAAGTACAACCTTGACGGACATTACCTTACTGATGACCCCCATCCTGTTAAAGATCTTGGAGTTTTCATATCTAATGATCTAAGTGCCAAAGCCCACTGTAACTACATTGCAAAAAAGGCCTTAAAAGTTGTAAACCTAATCTTGCGCAGCTTCATCTCCAAAAACACTACACTACTAATCAGAGCATATAAAACATTTGCTAGACCAATTCTTGAATACAGCTCGACTGTTTGGAACCCATACCACATTTCTGACATAAATACAATTGAACGTGTCCAGAAATATTTTACAAGAGTTCTCTACTCCTCTGAATACAACAAAATACCTTATGCCACCAGACTTGAAATCCTGGGTTTAGAAAATTTAGAACTACGCCGCCTTCGACATGACCTGAGTTTAACTCATAGAATCATCTATTACAATGTCCTTCCTGTCAAAGACTACTTCAGCTTCAATTGCAACAATACACGAGCACACAATAGATTTAAGCTTAATGTTAACCGCTCCAATCTTGATTGCAGAAAATATAACTTCAGTAACAGAGTTGTTAATGCTTGGAATACACTACCTGACTCTGTGGTCTCTTCCCAAAATCCCCAAAGCTTCAACCAAAAACTATCTACCATTGACCTCACCCCATTCCTAAGAGGTTTGTAAGGGGCGTGCATAAGAGCACAAACATGCCCACCGTTCCTGTTCTATTGTTTCCTTTCGTTATATCCAATTAATATAGTCATTACATACTCATACTCATATATATGCTTATATATTGTACAATTATTTCATGCTTATGCTTATATATACTGTGTGGCAAAATAAATAAATAAATAAAAATAAATGATGAAGGTCTTCCAAACAAAATGGACAGAAAGACAGCAAAGAAAATAGGGATTAACTAGAAAAATGCCTCAATATGGAAAGTGAAGGAGGAGGAGGAGAAAAAGAGAAGGCAGATACAAAGGTTGAAACAATTTCTTTTCATTTGATTGAAAAAAGAAAGAAAAATGGCTTACATGGCAAAGAATTTTGTTGTTGTTGTTGTTAGTTGCGAAGTCGTGTCCAACCCATCGCGACCCCATGGCCAATGTTCCTCCAGGCCTTCTTATCCTCTACCATCCTCCTGAGTCCATTTAAGCTCACGCCAACTGCTTCAGTGACTCCATCCAGCCACCTCATTCTCTGTTGTCCCCTTCTTCTTTTGCCCTCAATTTTTCCCAGCATTAGGCTCTTCTCCAGTGAGTCCTTCTTTCTCATTAGGTGGCCAAAGTATTTCAGTTTCATCTTCAGGATCTGGCCTTCTAAAGAGCAGTCAGGGTTGATCTCCTTGTAGGACTGACTTGTTTGTTCGCCTTGCAATCCAAGGGACTCGCAGGAGTCTTCTCCAGCACCATAGTTCAAAGGCCTCAATTCTTTGATGCTCAGCCTTCCTTATGGTCCAACTTCCACAGCCATACATTGCAACTGGGAAAACCATAATCTTGACTATACGCATGCCCCTTACAGACTTCTTAGGAATGGGGTGAGGTCAATAGTAGACAGTTTTTGGTTAAAGCTTTGGGGATTTTGGGAAGAGACCACAGAGTCAGGTAGTGTGTTCCAAGCATTAACAGCTCTGTTACTAAAGTCATATTTTCTGCAATCAAGATTGGAGCAGTTAATATCTATTGTGTGCTCTTGTATTGTTGCAATTTTTGCAACATTTTTTAATTAATTTAATTAATTTAATTAATTTAATTAATTTAATTAATTTAATTAATTTAATTAATTTAATTAATTTAATTAATTTAATTAATTTAATTAATTTAATTAATTGTTGCAGTTTGAGGTGAACCTAGTTTTTTTATGAATTAAAATGTTCCACCAATCCTGCATTTCAGATATACATGTTTGCTTCAAGCTATTAGATGGTCTTTATGTACCAATATTTTCAAACTACAACATTAATTCTTTTTCAGTCTATTGCGACACCTGTTCCTTTGCCAACTACAAAAATCCTTTGGGCAGGTAGACCCAAGAGTTTTATATTAGCATGGAATTTCATTTGCGTTACCTGCGTATATATTAAGAACCTTCATGTTTCTGTTTTAGATGAGAATCTAAACATAATTTAATTTCATCCTGCCTTTGATTAATCAGGTTACTAATGAATAGTATAGTTGCACTTTGCATTAGAATGTTCTGTCAATGCTGATATAGAAATATATTGTTAAGGAGCCATGGTGGCACAGTGGTTAGAATGCAGTATTGCAGATGAATTTTGCCACCTCTCAGCAGATCGATTCTGATCGAGTCTGATCCTTTCAAGGTTGACTCAGCCTTCTATCCTTCCAAAGTCAATCAAATGAGGACCCAGATTGTTGGGGGTAATATTCTGACTCTGTAAACTGCTTAAAGAGGACTGTAAAGCACTATGAAGGAGTATATAAGTCTAACTGATATTGCTAATTTTTTTTAATTTTTTTTATTTATTTTTATTTATTTTAATTTTTTTATTTATTTTATTTTGTCAAAACAATATATACAAGCATCACACAAAAAGATTATATAATATGTAAACATATATATGATGAGAAACAAGGAAGTATAAGCACATATATATATATAGGAAAAGAACAATAGGACAGGAACGGTAGGCACGTTTGTGCTCTTATGCACGCCCCTTAAAGTCCTTTTAGGAATGGGGTGAGGTCAACAGTGGATAGATTTTGTTTAAAGCTTTTGGGGTTATGAGAAGAGACCACAGAGTCAGGTAATGCATTCCAAGCACAGATAATTCTGTTACAGAAATAATATTTTCTGCAATCCAAACTGGAGCGGTTGACATTAAGTTTAAATCTATTTTATTTATTTATTTATTTATTTATTTATTTATTTATCGTATTTGTATACCGCCCTATCTCCCTATTGGTAGCTCTTGTGTTATTGTAGTTGAAACTGAAGTAGTCGTTGGCAGGAAGGATGTTACAACGGATGATTTTATGAGCTAAAACCAGGTCCTGTCGAAGGCGACGGAGTTCCAAGTTTTCTAACCCCAGGATTTCAAATCTGGAGGAATAAGGTATTTTGTTGGTTGCGGAGGAGTGGAGAACTCTTCTCGTAAAATACCTATTTATTTATTTATTTATTTATTTATTTATTTATTTATTTATTTATTTAATGTACTTTTTTTAGCTTTTTAAAGCTTAATTTAAATAGCTTAATTTAAGTGTTTCTTAGTTCTTAGTTCTTCAACATACAAAAGTTATAAATATTTATATATTTATTTAGTATGTTGTGAACATTGTTATGTTGTTGATGAAGGAAGGTTACATCCATCTCATAATTATTAAACCTATTCTCCAGATTTAACACAGATTTAACTATTTCTAAGGGAAACGTGCTTAATCTGCTGCACAGGTCACATATCTATTTCCAAATGGACCTTTTGATTTCTTGAGAAAGAGGCATACAGTCTTACCAAAGAAACAATTAGTGCAATTATTACTAATTACATCGTTCCTGTTCCTCACTTGTTGATCGATTTAAAATGTGTGAAACGACATGAACCGGTTAAAATAAATGTTTGAACTTGATGGAAGTTCAAATCGGAATTACCAGTGGTTCACATGAGACTGACTGCTGACTGTGTCAAACTTTCTGACTTGCTTCCTATATCTCTAAAATTGTGCAGATTAAAAAAAAATAGTTTTTAAATAGCTGGAGAATTAAAAGGCCTGTTAGGAAAAAAAAACCCTCAAACATCCAGTGACTAGGAAAATAGTAATATGCAGAGTAAAGACAATGGGCCGCGGTGTGGCTCAGGCTGCAAGAAGCCTGTTATTAAACACAGTTGCCTGCAATTACTGCAGGTTCAAGCCCCACCAGGTCCAAGGTTGACTCAGCCTTCCATCCTTTATAAGGTAGGTAAAATGAGGACCCAGATTGTTGGGGGGGCAATAAGTTGACTTTGTAAATATACAAATAGAATGAGACTATTGCCTTACATACTGTAAGCCGCCCTGAGTCTTCGGAGAAGGGCGGGATATAAATGTAAACAAAAAAAAAAAGTTTTATATTAAGACAGAGATTCCTGGTCCATTCAGTGCAGTGGTTCTCAACCTTTATAGTGCTGCGACCCCTTTAATACAATTCCCCATGATGTGGCGACCCCAACCGTAAAATTATTTTCGTTTTGAATTTATCGCACCTGAAGCCGTACTGGCTAGCAATCTGAGCTGCTTGTGATTGCCTTGAGGACGGAGGCATTAAAGCGGAGACTCCTCCCCTATTAAGTTTATTGAGCCTGAAGCCAGATTAGGCTAACGATTGGGAGTGATTGTAGCTGGCTTGAGAGGGAGACATCAGAGCAAAGATTTTCTCTCTTTTTTAATTCATTGCGCCTGAAGCCGAATTCGGCTAGCTGGATTGTGGAGTCAACCATTGGAGCACGATCCTTCGACTCGCAAGTATACTTCCCATATTTCCGATGGTCTTAGGCGACCCCTGGCAAATCGTCATTCGACCGCCAACAAGGTTGTGACCCACAGGTTGAGAACCGCTGATTCAGTGGATATTTTGTAAGTACCTATCTATTTACAATAGAATGTCCAATGTCTCTGAATGCTTGCAGAATAAAAAAAAAATAGGAAGGAAGGGAGGGAGGGAGGGAAGGAAGGAAGGAAGATTATAATCAAGTAAAAGAGCAACCTGTTCATTTATTTAAAGACATAGCTCAAAATTATAGTTCATAGGTTATCCCAAATCTTATTAATTAAGGAAGCAGGATGTGACGAGTGATTTATATCAGTGGACAAAATGAACTCACACCATCTTGATCCCAAATGTCTCCTTAGGAGCCCAAAACATTTTCCGTTTTCACTTGAAGTGTCCCAACACTGTTTTAACCATTCCAAACATGTTCTGAGCTCAAAACAGCTATTGTGTTTTGAGATGGAATCGCTTCTTTTGGAAGAAACACGCTTCCATACATTCAGGACAGTGACTGGAGCTTTCTGATGGAATTGAAGTGAGGTGTTTGGGGTTTGAAAAGCAATACAATGTTCACATCTCTGTTAATTTCCCCAGAAATGAGGCTCCCTGGACTTCAGTCTATGGCACATCGTCCTATTGCTTGACATCTGCCAAAACGCCTCTGTTCTGCTTCTTTCTCCCCAAAGATCCTCTCTATAGGGAAACCAAGATGCCAAATTTAGAGCTTCAGGCATGCGAAGTCTTGCAGAAACTCTGATGAAGAGATTGTGAGATAGAAAACAGCAGGAGGACAATCTTCCTGATGTTTCTTCAAAAGGTGTAGATCGGGGCTGTCAAACTCGATTTCATTGAGGGCTGCATTGGGGGGGCCATGTGGGTGTGGCCATTTTGGGTGTGGCCAGTGTTATGTTCTGGAAGTAACGAGGCTACAGGGTAGTGACAACAGCTCTTTAATATAGGGTGAACCCAGCAACAGGCTGGGGGAAAAACCTCTCCTTTTATACAGTTCTGCTGGAGGCTTCGACCAATCAGCAACGTGCTGATTTCCCGCTCAAATATTTAAAGGTACAAACATGAATACATAACACCTCCCTCCCAGAAAACACTTTGCCTCTATTTACATATTATTTACATGTTATTTTTCACGTAGTCACGCAAATAACCTGGGCGCTCTAGTTCTTTCTGACCCGCGCGGTTCAGTTCTGGTGGTGTTTGAGCTGGTCGGAGGGGCTGTTTTCTCCTCCCAGCTCTTTCTCTGGGCCAACGGGCTCCGGATTATTGGCCGACTTTTTCTTGGCCATCCGGCCTTGATTAATTTTGAACTTTCCTGCTGTTTCCTCGGGAACCTGATGGCCGCTGGAACTCTGGGACCTCAGCTAAGTCTTGCGCCCCCGGTCATTGTCAGCTGTGGATTCAAATTGGTATTGGTCATGATCTGTTTCATTTGGTTCGGTTTGGTCAGTTATTCGCTTCTTAACTGATCTATGTGGCGCCCACACTCGGTTGTCGGTAGCTCTACCACGTACGATTTTGGGCCGGTTATCTTTATTATTTGTCCTGCGAACCAACTAGGGCCGCCCCATAGTTTCGGCCCACACCGTCGCCTATGCTCATTTCCTTGTCTTTTCTAGTTCGCCTTGTAACCATCGGTGTGTAATGGGGTTCAACGGTCAAGTGGGCACCGGAGTTTCCGCCCCATTAACAATTCGGCTGGGCTTTTCCGTGGCCGTGCTTGGGGTTCTGTGCTGGACGGCTAGGAAAAGTCTATTTTGTTTGCCAGTCACCTGGCTTGAGCCTGACACGCCTCCTTAGCGCCCGGACGGAACGCCTGCAAGGCCATTCGACGCAGGGTGGAAAGGCGCAGAGAGGGCATGTCGGATGCCTTCCTCTGCCAGGTATTCTTCAAACTGGGCTGCCGTGAATTGGGCTCATTGTCGGACACCAGAGTGTCCGCAACCCGTGAGTTGCGAATAGGTGGCGAGGGTTGCGATTACTGCTTCGGCCGTAGTGGATTTCATGATTATGATCTCCAACCATTTAGAAAATGCATCCACAACCACTAGGAATGTTTGGCCGTGAAAGGGCCAGCAAAGTCAATGTGGATTCTTGACCAGGCCCTTGGGGCTTTTCCCATTCTCTGACTGGGGCCGTTGGGGTAGAGGTCTGGACTCTTGGCAAGCTTGGCATTTCCTACCCTCTCAGCAATCTCTGCGCCCATGAGTGGCCACCATACATAGCTTCTAGCTAACCCTTCATCCTTACGATGCCTGGGTGACCTCGTGGAGGAGGTCCAATACCTTGCCCTTAACTTAACAGGAATTATTACACGATCACCCCATAACAGGCACCCCTTGAGCCGAGAGCTCATCTCGCTTTTTAACAAATTCTTTGAACCGTTCGCCCGGCGCAGCGGCCACCCTCTGTACCCAACCGAGTACAGTCCTTAACACAATGTCCCGGTATGATGCCCGAGCCACTTCCTTTGATGTGACTGGGCCAGAGTCCAACGAGTCAATAAGTAGGATGGGCGCCCCGAGTGGGGTCTTCGGTCGCCTGGTAGTGGGCATCGGCTTAACGCGCCTGCATGCCCCACTTCTTTTCCTGGTCGATGCTGCAGCTTGTACGAATAAGCGCCAAGAATATAGTCCATCGGGTCAAGCGTGGCAAAAAAGTGCCACAGGCGTTGGCGGTCGCCAGCCAGTATCCTAGTAGCGGTCTGTGGTCAGTCACGATTTCAAAATTCACCAAAGACATACTCGTGGAATTTTTGACCCCTGACACAATGGCTAGTGCTTCTTTGTCTAATTGGCTGTAGTTCCTCTCTGGGGAGGACATCGCTCTAGAGTAGAACGCTATAGGGGCTTCTGTGCTTTGGAAGTCTATGGCTGAGTACAGCCCCACCCCATAAGGGAGGCATCGCAAACCAGCACTAGGGGTAATGAGTCGTGATATTGGATGAGCAGGCTATCACTTGAGAGCAGGTTCTTTACTGCTTCAAAAGCCCTATTTTCTGACTTTCCCAAGACCAAACAGTATTTTTCCTAAGAGCCTATGCAGCGGTTCCAAGGTCGCTTTGTTCTTTAAAAGACCGCGTAAAATTAACCAATCCCAGGAATGCCTGCAGCTCTGCTTTGTTTTTGGGCGCTGGAGCCTTCCTAATTGCCTTAACCTTGCTCTCAGTAGGGTGAATTCTTTCTTGTCTATCCGTAGCCCAAGAAATCGACGATTCGACCCTATCTGGCATTTGTTTGTCTTGACTTTTAACCGCTGTCCGAAAATGCTCAAGACCTTTCTAACCGCTCCCCAATTCCTCCATGTTTTCCCTGAAATTAGGACATCATCAGTAGGGAACTACCCTGGGAGCCCTGCAGTAGTCGTTCCATCAGGTTTTGGAACAGCCCTGGTGCCACACTGACCCCAAATTGCAATCGGTGCACTTGAAGGCCCCCTGTGCCACAATCGCTTGGGCTTCACGCGGGCGCTCACTGGCAGTTGTTGGTAGGCTTGGGCCAAGTCTAACTTTGCAAAGACTTGCCCTTGCCCCAAAGAGTGCAATAAGTGTTGCACCACGGGAACCGGGTAAGCGCTTTTCTGTAAGGCTTTGTTAAGCGTCGCCTTGTAGTCAGCGCAAATTCTAATTGACCCGTCCGGTTTTATGGGGGTGACGATTGGTGTCTCCCACTTTGCGTGATCGACTGGCACCAAAATCCCCTGATTAATGAGCTTATCCAGCTCCTTATCGATTTTTGGTTTTAGGGCAAAAGGGACTCTCCTCGCCTTAAGCCTAATGGGGGCTACCTGGGGGTCTAAGTTGAAGGAAATAGGGGTCCCCTTGTACTTGCCCAGGCAGTCCTTGAAGACATCTTCGAACTCGTTAAAGAGAATGTCTTTCAGGTTGCAGTCACTTCTGTAGATGCCAGTCACTCCCATGCCCAGGGCACGAAACCAGTCTAGTCCCAACAGACTGGGCAGAGTTCCTTCGACGATCGTGATGGGCAGGGTCTTCTTGTGTGGACCTCGACTCGGACGGAGGTGGTCCTCGAACAGGGATGCGATTCCCTGGTAGTCGTGGACTCGTGGCCGTTGTGCTTGCAGGTGGCGCCGCGACGGACGGCAGCGACTTCGCCAAAGTGTCCCAGGACATGATGGTGATCGCTGATCCCGTGTCTACTTCAAGCCGCACCGCACTCTCTATTTTTGGCTTGGTGAAGATCTTCTTCTCCACTTTGGTCGAGCACGCCTATGACCACAGTTGTTTGGTTGGAATCGCGCCTTTTTGTTTGAGCCAATCGCGGTCGCCTTGCCGATTCAGCGCTCTGATTGGCGATTTGAATTTTCGGCGGGAAGGTTGGGCCGCTCGACAAACTTGAGCTAGGTGCCCTTTCTTCCCACACCGCCGACATGTCGCGTCTTTAAACTTGCAGCGTTGGCGCTGGTGTTGACCCCCGCAGCTTCCGCATTCATCTCGGTCCCCTTTGTCGCGTTTCTCGGTGCGGCAGACCCCTTCCTCGTCTTCACCGTCGGATTCGGTCTGAACCTCCTCCTGGTGCACCGGAGTTTCCTTCGCGCTCGCCTTTTGTGGGACCGGCTTCTGCAGTGTCTCTGCCGCCTGGGAGGACATTTCATGTGCTCTGGCTTCGTCCAGAGCGTTGGCTAGCGTTAGGTTGCTCTTTGCTAACAGCCGTCGCCTCAAAGCGGATGTCTTTGACCTCGGATGAGTTGCTCGAGGAGCACCTCGCCCAGGTCACGGTATCCGCAGTCCTTGACGCCTTCTTAGGGCGGCCATGTAGTCGCCGATGGATTCGCCTCCATCTGCCTTCGCCTCCGAATTCAAACCGCCGCACGTATTTGGACGGGCGTTGGTGCGGTGGTTTCTTAGTAAAGTCTGTAAAGTTGGCCACGACACCGACTGCAACGGCGTTGGCTCTGCCAGGGCTTCCGCAATGTCGATGACCTCCGACCGCAGTGGCTTAAGAAATAAGCCCTTTTCGGTTGTCTGGAACTCCGCAGTTCGTTGGCTTTAGAAACTCAAACGGGTCATATACGTTCCCCATTTCTCCTTAGCCGGGTCGAACGGTGCGGGCGGAGTGTAACTGGCCATCTCCGCTTTTCTGCCCTGGATTTGCTGGGTTCGGGTCTATCGTGCTTCAGCTCGGTTCTGGTTCTCCTTAGCCTCGAGATCCCACCTTCGTCGCCAATGTTATGTTCTGGAAGTAACGAGGCTGGAGACCAGGGTAGTGACAACAGCTCTTTAATATAGGGTGAACCCAGCAACAGGCTGGGGGAAAAACCTCTCCTTTTATACAGTTCTGCTGGAGGCTTCGACCAATCAGCAACGTGCTGATTTCCCGCTCAAATATTTAAAGGTACAAACATGAATACATAACAGCCAGGTTGTGTGACAGGCAACACTCGGCCTCCTGCACTCCCCCTTGGAGCAAACACAGGCTGCGGGGAGTGCTGAATCTTCCCACGCACCGTTTTGGGCCTAGGAGGCCTTCTTGTACTTAATTGGGAGCCAAATGGGGTGCATGGGGACTCCTGGAAAGGGTGGAGGGGGTGGGGAGGGGCGGAGCCAGCCAGCAATTTAGCTACCGGTTTGCCCAAACTGGCCTGAACCGGCTGAATTCCAACACTGGGTGTGGCCAGCTCAATGTCACTCATCGAGGCTCCATTTCTGGCTGCAACGGCTTCCTGCAGTCCTCTGTCAGCAAAAATGGAACTTGGGGAAGAAGTGTGTGGCCCTCTCAGGCTTTGTTTTCATCCTCAATGGCCTCATGCAAACTTCTGTCAGTAAAAACAGAGCTCAGGGGTGCCACATGCAACTTGCCCGGGCTCCATTTTCAGATGTGACAGCCTCCTGCAACCCTCTGCCATCAAAAATGGAGCTCGGGAAGAATGTGCTCAGCCCTCCCGAGCTCCATTTTTGCTGGCAGAGGCATGGAGGCCAGTCCACTGTTTCCAGGGTGGGCCCGTGGGCCAGATCTAGCACCCCGCAGGCCAGATCCAGGCCTTGAGTTTGACACCCCTGGTATAGATGGTACTGACTTTGGTGGCCTGTAGAGATGCCTAAGACCAAATCCTTGTTTTTTGTGGAAGCTGATCAGACAGGTCTATGTCTATCCTTGAAGCTAGTTTAACACATAATGGAATTGATGTCTGTAACAGTAGCCTTGATAATATTCACTAGTGACTTTTCTGGAAAAAAAAATACCACCACCTGTGACCTCCGGAATGCCATTGATCTGTAAAAATTAAATAATGTCTATGCTTCCTCGTGCCTGTTTCTGAAGGAAAACAGCTATAAAAAATTGTGTGTGGCTTCTTTTGAAGGATTGAGTGCATCAGAAACTGCTCCCAGTCCTCTTACCAGGTCCACTGGCTGCTGAACAAATAAGGCAATTTGTTTGCTTGTTAGGTGACAGGAGCTTCAGATTTTCCTAAGGAAAAAGAATGGTATTTTTAAAAAAGATTAATTACATCTTAAAGGGGAATAGGTGCAAGGAAAAGTAAAACCTAGTAGAACCCGCTAGATTCACTCTGCATTAGCAGACATAGCCTCTTATATCCTGGAATAGCCTTGGGCAGTTGGCATAGCCTAATTGGGAAATAAGTCTTAATTCTGAGGTAAATTTGTTGTTTAGTGTAAAGCCCCTGGTGAATGGCCCCTGCCAAAGCAGGTCCCGAGTCATAAAAGATAAACGATTTTCAGACACATGCTAATTAATTTGTCATATATTGGTGCTAATGGTCTTCTGTGAAACATGATGAGTTTTCAGGAGGTACATGAAAAAGAGCAACAGGCAGGCAACAACTACCTGTTCTAATTCAAGCTTCTGGCAACAAATAATATTTCCTACGTGGCTGTGCAGGGAAGTTCCAGATGATGGAGGAGACGAGAAGAAGTAGCTACTCGTTGGCATTTGCTCTCCTCTTCTGTTAATGGTTAATGTGACATAATCAGGGCTGGGATTCGGTAGCTCCGGTAGCTCCAACGATCAGCTGGGAGTGAACCAATTCATTCCAACAATCAAGTGGGCCCGCCTGCCAGCCCACCCCTGTGCTTTACTGACCTATATCTTCTCAGATGATTTGCACGGCAGAGTGGATTGCCACACCTCAGCTGTGTTACTCCCCAGCAGTAACGCGGAAGGTAAGTTTTTGTCGTGTCCCACTCCCCCTCCGACGGCCGGGTCTGGGAAGTCTGTATCAAGCATGGCCACGAAGCATCTGCAGCTTTGCCAAATTCCTGTCAGAGTTCTCAGGGCACGCAGGAATCCAAGGTGTGACTTCAGCAACCAGATGAGACTTTGCCTGACTCAAGGAATGTCAAAAAGCAGATCCTTTATATAGGCCATGGGGTGTGGCTCCATGACTCAGCACTTATCCAGGCCTGCCCCTCCCTTCCTTTTGCTGACGTCGCCTCTCCATTCTCCGGAAGCGGGGATCCATCCACTGTGTCTTTCCGTCCTCCTGCTCTGCTGCCGGCAATTCTAGCACGTGGCTGGCTTTGTGCTCACACACTGTAGGAGGGAGGTTTGTTTGCTCATTCTGTCCGGGCATGGTGCCAGGGCTGGAGGATGGAGGCATGGCAGGCCATTCTTCTTCACTATCAGTCTCTGGCTCAGATAGCAGGATATGGGAGGGGCCCGGCTGAGGAAAAGAGGGCGGGCGAGGCACAACAGTTTTCTTAAAACTGCACAAATACATGTACACATGCTCAGCAAAGCACACAATCACCAAACCGGTTGTTAAACCAGCAGGATCCCACCACTGGACATAATGGATTGTGTAGATGAAAAATTTAGCCCCTTGTTGTCAGGCATGAACAAGCGGACCCACACATGAAGAGTTTACATTAGCTACTTTATTGTTGTACAGTATTACTTATTTCACCGGACTCTTCTCAGACTAGCAGTGCTCCTGCGTAAAGACTAGATGCAGTTCAACAGAATTAAAGGGAAGTCAGATCTTGCCCCCTTGTGTCTACATAATGACTCCTGACTAATTCCCCACTTAACTCTTCCTTCTGATTTGGATGGACACTCTCGCTCTCCACAAATGTTATATTTGCATATTGTGTGTGTGTTTATACAGAAAGAGAGAGAGGGAGAGACAACTACGGTTGTTAAAAAAAAAACACATGCATTTTTAACATTTATTTCCCCCAGATCCCTTTCTTTTCTGTTTCCGTATAAATTATGCATTTTGTGAGTGGGCGTATGTGTGCGTGTGTGTGTGCATGCTTTAATGCTGCAATGCAAGTGCATACTTTCCAAGCCAGGAACTGAACCACAAAATTCAAAGCAATGTAAACAATTAAAGTTGTTAAAATATTATGGACTGGATTTGAAAGTATGAGAATGAATGATATATTATTCCCCACAGCAAAGAGAAGAAGAGATGGTTAAACTGATTCTTTTATCCAAATAAGAGATTATATTTAATTTTGCATCCGGATTTTGTGTTTTCAGTGAGAAAAAAATTGAAGCTTTGATTCTGTTTTTGTAAACTAGACAGTCTTATTCAGAGATGGTATTCAGATGGTTCGGACCAGTTCAAGCAAACCGGTAGTGGAGATTGTCATTTGGATCTTGCAGAGCAACTAGGTTGATTTTTTAAAAATGTAGACCGAACCAATTTTTAAATATCCATGCATGGCATTGTTACTATATTTTATTGACAAGGCTGCAAGGATGTGATCTATAGGTTGAAGCAAAGAGAGTTCAAGCGATTGTTCTGCTGGGATAGGAATAAGCCTGTTGTGACCCAGGCTCAAGTAGATAGTAAGAAACTCAGTCAGTGAAAAAACAAACTTTATTCGAACAGGTGAGAATTACTTCATTCTCAGCGTAGTTCAACTAAATTAAAGCAAATTCCTCCCAACACAAATTCCTCAGTCCTATCACAAACCTTGGTCCAGTTAGGCAAACTGCCAAAGGCCTTTCTTGGCAAATGTTCAGAAGACACCGATACAAAAATAAATGTAAGCAGACGAAGCTACCAACGTTGTTTTCTGGCAAAGCCTGAACACCGTTGCTGGTCTGTTTTAAGCCTTCTGGGAGGGGCCAATCATCTCTTGGCCCTACTCCTGAGTCATCCTCTTTGCTTGAGCTGCTCTTGTCTTCTGGCAGCTCTTCTCATGCGTGCATTAGGAACAGGCTCCTCCTGTTCCTCTGCCTCACTACCATCAGTCTCTGGAGGCTCTGGAGTCCACTCCTCACTTCCGATGGCCCTGGCCCCACCTCAGCCTCTGATGCAGAGCCCTCATCTGGGCTTTTCCAAGCCTCCAGGACTAGCCCACACTCTTCCTCAGCCTCATCTGTCTGACTCTGTTGCCAGCTCCGCAGGCTGCTGGTGGACCACAAAAAAGCCCAGGTATTCATATAAGCATTAATCAATTCAGAGACTTCTTACTCCTTCTATTGTCTGACCCTATTGTGTGGTAGAAGACATGCCCCTGTGTTTTGGACTTCAGTTTCAATCAGCTTAAGCTAGCAAAGTCAACGGCAAGAGACTGCAGAAGATGAAGTCCAAGAATCTGGAGGGTCTACAGCTTTTTGTACCTCAAAGGTTACTCCCAGATTAATTTGTTTAGAAGTCTAGCTTGCTGATGTTTTGTGGGGGGGAAAAATACCCTTTGTTTCTCAGCATCTTTGACTCTGGATACCTCATTAAGATAGGATGAACTTCAGCCCAACTTAAGTTGAGTATCTTCTTAGCCCAGCAGCAGAAGGCTTTTCTCTTCATTAGATTACCGGTCCTCTTCTGTGGTTAATTATAATCCTGCGGAAAACTTAAAACATATCACTTTCCACTTTCTCTTTTTAAAAAAATTGTCCTTGGTCTTTTTTAGCCCAGAAAATGTTCACCTGTCTTCATTTATCATGTGCACTTTAATAACGTCTCCTGTTGACCAGATCATCTGGACTGCTTTCAGAAAGCCCTTTTCTCTTTGCAGGCCATTAATTTTACAAATTTTAATTGTACACCTATCTGACAGTTTTAATTTTCCTGAGATCCTGGTTATGATTTTGTTTTTAATCAAGATGCAAAACTTTAGAGCCGAGCGGTTTCTTTGTCCTGGAAATTTGACAGAAGTGAGACCTTTCAGATGGAGATGGGCAGAAAAATATGACATTACTGAGGGCTTGAAATCTTCCAACTGAAGGAACATCTACTAGGGGAAACTGCCCATTACAGGTAAGTCTGTACATCACAGCAGAATTTATGGGGGAAACAGAAAGTCTGCAGAATTGAGATTTATAGTTGGAAATAATGCTGTTTCACCATTCCTGTAAGACAAATGTATTTGATCCTGTCAACACAAGATGCTGTCCTAGTGTACATAACAGATTTGTATCTCCTCATGCTGACAGCAAGCTGAACATGGTGATGTACACCCCAGCAAATGACTTAGGAGATACTCCACTCTTAATAAATAACCAATTACACTCAAGGTCTGCTCAGGTAGATCACTTTCACCATACCAGGTTCCCTCCAACCAGGTTAGGAGCATCAAAATATAAATGCTGAAAACAGGGTAGAAGCTCAGAGAGGAAAAGAACCATTCCAATTTTGCCATTTGGTTCAAAATTTGCAACTTGTATAGGTCCAGTTTCAGAGGGACGCAGTGGCTCAGTGGCTAAGATGCTGAGGTCGGCATTTCAGCAATTTGAATCCCTACTGCCGCGTAACGGGGTGAGCTCCTGTTACTTGTCCCAGCTTCTGCCAACCTAGCAGTTCGAAAGCTCATAAAAAATGCAAGTAGAAAAATAGGGACCATCTTTGGTGGGAAGGTAACAGCGTTCCGTGCACCTTTGGCATTTAGTGATGCCGGCCACATGACCACAGAGATGTCTTTGGACAGCGCTGGCTCTTCGGCTTTGAAACAGAGATGAGCACCACCCCCTAGAATCGGGAACGACTAGCACGTATGTGCGAGGGGAATCTTTCCCTTTATAGGTCTGGTTTGTGTATTTCAATTATTTATCATTACCTTTCAGAAAACCGGCTCTACTTTCCAAGCAGTGTTAACAATGATCAATAAAATAACCTGATTATTTATTTATATATTTGAAGAGAAAGTCTTCAAACCAAACCCAACTTCAGGAAGGCATACCAGTGAGGTAACGAACCACTTAGTGAGAGGATGAGAGAAAGAGTGAGAAAGAGAAGGAACATAATAAGCACCTCTAGGCTCATGTACTGGTGGTCATTGTGTCAAGGTTCCAGAAAAACCTCTTCTGCATGAAAAAAACTCTGAAGCCATTGTCTTTCAGAGTTCTTTACCAGCATAAGGAAACTGGCACACGATGAGTGAAATTCCAAAACTGAAATTTCCGGATTCTTTTCCCAGTTATACAAACCCAAGAGTCCCACCCCCCTAACCCCTTTGCCGGTCACATGGTCCAACGTTCTTCAACTTTATTTGAAACCTCTTCTTGCCACTCCTTCTACAGATGCGAACACAATCCGACCTTGACCGCTTGAAGAATGTTACCATACCCATCAACCCCCCTTCTTCCCCTCAGGGGAGAAATGTGGCAGCATCTGGAAACCTACGGCCTGGTATGGTTTCCAGGCCTGACACATTGTTTGAGCAGGGCTGTCAAACTCGTGGCCTGTGGGCCTGTGGGTCGGATGCCTCACGCGGGCCAGATGCGTCACCCCCAGTTTAGCGAAGGGGGAAAAAAGTCACATCACATCATGTGACACTTCCATGATGATGCGAGTTTGACACCCCTGAAGTAGACCAACTGGTTACTTATATGAAGAACTGAACCCCTTATCTTTTCCCAGCACAGGTTGATCAATTAGCTTAAGGAAGCATCGATTCCAATGTTGGGTTTTTACTGGTTTGGGTGAACCAGTGGTGGCGGTGGCAGGAGGCTCTGCCCACCCGCCTGGATGTCATCACAGATTCTCTGCGCATGGACAGAAAGTTCTATGCATGCACAGAAGTTTCATGTGCGAGTAAAGAGAGTGCACACATGTGCGTGCTCATAGTTCCAAACCAGTAGCGAAGGTAAGCAGAACCCGCTACTGATCGGCTCATTCAAGTTCCTTTCTTTGATACTGTTACAAAGAAGAAGGTTCTTCCTTATGAAAAGACCCTTTTGAAACATGTCCTTCTCTTGCTGTTAGAACAGCAAGAGAAGGGCAAGCTGTGCTGTTCCCCAAATTATACAACTCAAACATAGATACAGAAAAATCTGTAGAAAAATGCCTGAAGTAGCAAAAATCACAAAGAAAATGCATTCTGAGAAGAAAAAAAAAACTTTGTAAACATTATCAACATAAAGAGCTGCGGATTTTACTCTGCTAGTCGTTTCTGACTATAGGGGGGTGGGGTGGCCATTGAGCCTGCACTGTATGAAGACATTTCCACAGACAAGTGACCAGCATGACATCATGAAACACTGTTATCTTCCTGTTGTGTCCCCCTCCCCCTCCAACGACCGGGTCAAGGAAGTCCGTATCAAACATGGCAACGAAGCCTCTGTAGCTTTGCCAAATTCCTTCGAGGTTTCTCAGGGCGGGCAGGCAGGAGTCCAAGTTGTGACTTCAGCAAACTCGATGAGACTTTGCTTGATTCAAGGTTGGAATGCCAAAAGCAGGTCCTTTATATAGGCTGTGAGGTGTGGCTCCATGACTCAGAATTTATCCAGGCCTGCCCCACCCTTCCTTCTGCTGGCGTCGCCTCTCAGTTCTCTGGAAGCGAGGATCCTCCCACTCTGAATTGTCTTCAGCTGTCTCTACTGTCGGCATCTGGGAAAGGAAGGGGTCAGAGGGAGCAGGTCCGGGTAATTGCACCACTTGGCTGACTTTCTGCTCTGACGGCTGCGTTGAAGGAACACACACTGTATGAGTGAGCTGTATTGTGTTTTTGTTTTCACTCCTTGGCTCCTCTCCGGGCATGGGGCTAGGGCCGGGGGATGGAGACGGGCTGTTCATCTTCATTATCAGACTTGGAGTCTGATAACAGGCCCGGGAGGAGACGGGAGGGGCCCGACTGAGGAGGACAAGGCACAACACTTCCCATCGAAGTGGTAACGATTGATCTACTTGCATTTGTGTGCTTTCAAACTGCTAGGTTGGCAGGAGCTGGGACGATGACAAAAGCTCACCCAGTCGCGTGGTGCATGGGTCTTGAACCTAGGCTGCCAGCTTTGCCCAGCCTCTTAACCACTGAGCTGCCCTAAGAGGCAGGACATATATTTGAAAAAGTGACTGAAACTAGTTTTGAAACAGGACAAGCTGAATTTCTGAAAAAAGGGGAAAAAATTGACAGAAATCAACACTGATGTATTTTTCCATCCGTAGCTACAATCTGATTCCAGGGGTTCTCATAGGATAGTTATAAAACTAACAGAGATACCCAATTTGATTGATTAATTCTGACATTTCCTAAGGCCTTGCTTAAGTCAGGAACCACAGGATACAAATAAGAACAAGAAGGATTTATTGAGATTTTTTTGTTTTGTTTTCTTACCTTGTTTGAGTATTAAAAAAACCCAAAACCATGTTCCATTATGTGCAACGGGGAAGGTAATAAATAAAGGTCAGGTTTCTTTCAGGTATATTTGATACATTTCCTTCTAAAGAAGAAATTTGGAATTCTAGTTTTCAGAATAGGCAGCTTTGGGAGCATGTAAAATCTTGTTAAGTTTGACTCTGTTGCCTTGCCCACTAAAGCAATATATACCTCACCTGTGATCTTAGAGGTCAGAAGATCAGCATATTACTCGGTGACATCTTTATGTGGTTTTCCTGGCGACAGTATAGAAGTGTTGTCTTCTGAGATAGTTAGGACCGTAGAGACGGTTCTTCTGAGATAGAACTGCAGAAAAAAAACAATTGCAACCAAGCTGCTTTCCATAGAAGATCTATATATTGTGTGGGTCGGAAAGAGGGCTGCAGACCCTTCACATCCTGGACATAAACTGTTTCAACTTATCCCTTCAGGATGCTGCTATAGGTCCGTGATGGCAAACCTGTGGCGTGCGTGCCACAGATGGCACGCAGCACCCTCTCTTTGGGCATGTGAGCCGTCGCCCCAGTCCAGCTCTACTGTGCATGAGTGTGTGCCTCCAGCCAGCCAGCTGGTGTTCAGGTCCCTGCAGGGCATGTGTGGGGGATGAGGGGCATGTAGGGGGCATATGCATGCGCAGGGGTGCGGTGCATGCGGGGATGTGCATGCATGTGGGGTGTATGGGGTCACATGCATGGGGCTGCACACACATTGCATTTTGGGGGTTCGGGCATGTGCACATGCGCGATTTGGGCACTTGGTCCAGAAAAGGTTAGCCATCACTGCTATAGAATAGAATAGAATAGAATAGAATAGAATAGAATAGAATAGAATAGAATAGAATAGAATAGAATTTTTTATTGGCCAAGTGTGATTGGACACACAAGGAATTTGTCTTGGTGCATATGCTCTCAGTGTACATAAAAGAAAAGATACGTTCATCAGGGTACAACATTTACAACACAATTGATGGTCAATATATCAATATAAATCATAAGGATTACCAGCAACAAAGTTACAGTCGTACAGTCATAAGTGGAAGGAGATGGGTGATGGGAACAATGAGAAGATTAATAGTAGTACAGATTCAGTAAATAGTTTGACAGTGTTGAGGGAATTATTTGTTTAGCAGAGTGATGGCCTTCGGGAAAAAACTGTTCTTGTGTCTAGTTGTTCTGGTGTGCAGTGCTCTATAGCATTGTTTTGAGGGTAGGAGTTGAAACAGTTGATGTCCAGGATGTGAGGGATCTGTAAATATTTTCACGGCCCTCTTCTTGACTCGTGCAGTCAAGCGGAAGGCATTGGGTATTGCATGACAAAACAAATAGATACAGGGACAGTTTTTCCCTTTATGCCATCGCTCTGCTGAAAATCTATTTTTCACATTACTGCCTAATGTCTACTGTATGTATATTTACCCATGTAATATGGATGTATCATCATCATCATCATCATCATCACCTCCTCCTCTTTCTTCTCTATCCTTTCTTATTGGTATTGTTATTATGATGGTGATTATTATTCTGTTCCCTTACATGTACACTGAGAACTTCTGCACCTGATACAAATTCCTTGACTACCTAATCACACTTGGTCAAATAAAACATTCTGTTCTGTTCTTTTGTTCTGTTCTGCAGTTTCTCCTACAACCTTGTGATTTCCCTCATCTACCTCTGATGTAGTAAGCAGAGTTTAGCTTCCGAGCCAAAATATGGACATGCTGCATTCAGAAAGTAGCAAAATCAGGGGTGAAATGCTACTGGTTCGCACAAACTGGTAGTAAAAAAATGCTACTGGTTCATCCAGACTGGTATTTCCGATGATCAGCTGTGCCACACAATTTATATTTAGCGAATCTAAATTGCGCGGCACAGCTGTTTTCCCTCCCCTCGCTGTTCTACTTACCATCTTAAACCTCCTTTTTCTGCGCGAAGCACATGTTTGGTGCGCACTGTGTATGTGTGGGCAGCAAACTGATGGCAAACCGTGGAGGATTTCGCCACTGAGCAAAATTCAATATTTGTTAGAAACCTCTGAGATTTTCTTAGTGTGCTCTACTGTCCTGGTATGTTACTTTCCTAATAGCATGTAATTCTCACGGAGAGCAGTGTGGCATTAAAGAAAAATCTTGTAATTGTGGCGTACTTCTCTTCTAAACCTGTTAACTACTGCTAATTTTTGGTGTTTCCCATTGGAACTGGCATAGAATTAGTTTATTATTTGTATTTTAATTGGGGTTTTATGGTTTTATTTTAATTATGGGCCAAATTTAATAAGTTTTTTATCATTGTTTTTATTGTATTGTACCTATTTATTGTCGATTTTACCTGGCTGTGAACCGCCCTGAGTCCTTCGGGAGAAGGGCGGTATACAAATTAAATTATTATTATTATTATTATTATTATTATTATTATTATTATTATTATTATTATTATTATTATTATTATTATTATTATTATTGTTGTTGTTGTTGTTGTTGTTGTTGTTGTTGTTGTTGTTGTTGTTATTATTGCTGAATGCTCCGTGGCAGGAATTCTATTATATTTATTTATTTAATAGATTTATATGAGCCTCCAACTCACACAGGAATTTTTCCCCCCCTTTGTTAGCTAGCATTTAATTGTTTAATCAGCATGCAGTTTGATGACAGTTGCCATAACAATGGAGGTTTTAAGACAGCTGTTGGTATCAGCTTCTATGCTGTTGTTTATTCACCGATCACTGGAGTTAATTTTAAAAGGAGTTGTGATCTCTCTTTATCAATCTTTAGCAACAAATATCTGAAGTGGCATGATTTTCACCACCTTTCCTCCAAGTTCAGTCAGGTGACATACTAAATATTTATGGGCAATCACACCTTTTTTTTTATATATATATATATATGGCCTCTGCTACTTTTCACTTTAATTACTGGTACAGATGAAATACTTGATATGAAGCCGGCTAGTTTTTCTTTAGCACATCCAATAACAAAACATATATAGAAATCTTTTTTTTACACCTTTTTCCCCCTGAAAGTATTTGACTTTCAAATGAAATTGAGGCTACCATCCTGAACAGTTTAATTTAAAAAAAAAAAAAAAAGGAATGCCAACTTTAAAAAAAAAATACTTCCAAAGCAACACTGAATCAGAGAATACTGTGATATATTCTTTACTGTTGATTTACCAGACAATTTTCCCTGGGGTCTATATTCAACTACAGTCCCAGAACAAACACAGTCCCAGCATTTGAGATGTATTTTGGATATAGATCCAAGAACATCATCTGCAGCAGTGAGAGCTGAACTGGGAATCCATAGAATTCATGCACTATCCAAAATTAGAGCATATAACTCCTGGTGGAAAGTCAATGAAATGGAGACTCCCCAAGTGATGTCTGCTAGAGCAAATAAAATTACAATCACAAATCTCCTGGATCACCAAACTAACAAATTTTGGAAGAAGTTATGGCCTTCCTGTCTATGTAACAGGAGAACAGTTCATAAAAAGAGGTGCCCAAAGAATAGAATAGAATAGAATAGAATAGAATAGAATAGAATAGAATAGAATAGAATAGAATAGAATAGAATAGAATAGAATAGAATAGAATAATTTTTTTATTGGCCAAGAGTGATTGGACACACAAGGAATTTGTCTTGGTGCATATGTTCTCAGTGTACATAAAAGAAAAGATACCTTCATCAAGGTACAACACTTAAAACACTTAATGATAGTCTTGGCTACAAATTTAACACTTAATGATAAAACACTTAATGATAGTCATAGGCTACAAATAAGCAATCAGGAAACAATATCAGTATAAATTGTAAGGATACAAGCAACAAAGTTACAGTCATAAGTGGAAGAAGATGGGTGATGGGAACGATGAGAAGATTAATAGTAGTGCAGATTTAGTAAATAGTTTGACAGTGTTGAGGGAATTATTTGTTTAGCAGAATGATGGCATTTGGGAAAAAACTGTTCTCGTGTGTAGTTGTTCTGGTGTGCAGTACTCTGTAGTGTCGTTTTGAGGGTAGGAGTTGAAACAGTTTATGTCCAGGATGTGAGGGGTCTGTAAATATTTTCACGGCCCTCTTCTTGATGTGTGCTGTATACAAGTCCTCAGTTGAAGGCAGATTGGTAGGAAATGTTTTTCCGCAATTCTAATTATCCTCTGAAGTCTGTGTTTGTCTTGTTGGGTTGCAGAACCAAACCAGACATTTATAGAGGTGCAAATGACAGATTCAGTAATTCCTCTGTAGAACTGGATCAGTAGCTCCTTGGGCAGTTTGAGCTTTCTGAGTTGGCACAGAATTAAGGATATAGAAGCACAAAATGATATAGCTATCCTTAGTAAGTTGGGTAACTTGACATGACTGAGCAAATACAAACATATTTTTCAAGTAGACAGCTATTTGAAGTTACAACTGCCAAAATATCTTAGGGAGATATTTATGCGAGCAAGATTTGAGCAGCTTGATGCAAAGGTCAGATATGGGAGATTCCATTCTATACCCTACAACGAGCATCTCTGCATTTGCGGACCGGTAGAGATAGAAGATCTGGCTCACATCCTATTTGACTGTTGCTTGTATAAGGGGGTGAGAGACAGGTACCTTGGTCCATATACCAAACAAATGACCCACTGGGATCCCCATATCAAAACAACTTACTTTATGTGTGGGCCAAAACCTGAAAATAACATTTAACGCAGCACAGTACTCGAACAAAATGGTTCAGTTGAGATCTGCATACGTGGGACTGATTGGGGTAGACTGTAAGGGTGACATCAGAATATAATTTTATGTCATTTTATTCTATTTTATATATTTATGTATTAAATTATATTGTAGCTTCTCTATTCTACCCTGCTCTTATTTTAAATTGTTTGTATAAGATTTTATTGGTGATATGTGTTTGCACCTTGTGCTTTGATAGAATAGAATAGAATAGAATAGAATAGAATAGAATAGAATAGAATAGAATAGAATAGAATAGAATTTTTTATTGGCCAGTTGTGATTGGACACACAAGGAATTTGTCTTGATGCATATGCTCTCATTGTACATAAAAGAAAAGATACCTTCATCAACAATTCTAAGGTACAACACTATATGGCCTATAGGCTAATGGAAGCTATCATTTTAAACTGTATTTTATTCCAATTTCACTTTAAATTGTATTTTGTTCCAATTTCATTTTAAATTGTATTTTATCCAATTCCATTTTAGATTGTTTTCATTGGATTTTAGTAATAGTTTGTGCCTGGAATTCTGCACTTTGATATGTCCCAAGGGCTAATCAAGAAAGTAACTCTAAACCAAACAAAACTAAACTAAACCAAACAATTTTCCAGCTCTTGACTCTTTCCCTTAACTGTTATGGATACAGTAATTTTCCCAATAATTTTGAAAATTGGTCTTGTATTTATTAATTTGTTTGTTGATTGATTGATTGATTTTCAATCCATCTCCCTCAGAGGGAGATCTGGATGGTGAATTTTCTTTGATATACATTTGATTTCTTGGGGCGCGATGGCTCAGTAGTTAAAGAGGCTGAGCCTGCCAGCTGGAGAGCTGAAAGCTGGGGTTTGAGACCCAAGTTCTGTGCAACAGGGTGAGCTCCCATTGTTTGCCTCAGCTTCTGCCCACCTAGCAATTTGAAAGCATGCAAATGCGAGTAGATGAATAGGTACCACTTTGATGGGAAGGAAATCAGGTTCCGTGAACCTTTGGCATATAGCCATGCTGGGCACAGAAATTGTCTTCGGACAATGCTGGCTTCCTCGGCCAAGAAACAGAGATGAGCACTGTGTCTTTTACATTTGCCTTACATTTGGTTTGCAAATGTATACATATAAAGGCAACATACTGTGTCCTCTTCAGGAAAATCTCCTAAAATACAACATTGCCTATTAGAGTTTTCATATTTTTCTGCCTTTAAAAAGTTACCTAAGCCTATCAATACATTAGAGATGTGGTAGCTCAGTGGCTAAGACACGGAGCTTGTCAATCGAAAGGTTGGCAGTTCAGTGGTTCGAATCCCTAGTGCCACGTAATGGGGTGAGCTCCCGTTACTTGTCCCAGCTTCTGCCAACCTAGCAGTTTGAAAGCACATAAAAAATGCAAGTAGAAAAATAGGGACCACCTTTGGTGGGAAGGTAACAGCGTTCCTTGTGCCTTTGGTGTTTCATCATGCCGACCACATGGCCACAGAGACCAGGGGTGGGTTCCAAATCCCATCACTACCAGTTCACATGTGCAGAAGCATTCGGGAAGGTGGGCGGAGTCTCCCTCTACTGCTGCTACCGGTTCACCCGATCCAGTGCAAACCGGTAGCAATCCATCACTGATGGAGACGTCTTCAGACAGCACTGTCTCTTCGACTTTGAAGCGTAGATGAGCACCATCCCCTAGAGTCAGGAACAACTAGCACATATGTGTGAAGGGAACCTTTACCTTTATCAATCAATACATTGTTGTTGATGGAATATAATATAAATTTCCACTATATACAATTGGAAAAAGTAGTTACAAAAAGTCTGCTTTTCTACATTGACTGTATCTTTGATTCTCAAGTTCCTTAAATTGGAAGGGAAGGGAGAAAAAAAAAAGAGCATTCAGTAGTAACCTTAACAGCATAAATTGTATATATCAGTTTATTCAAGTGACTGTGATTGATTTTTTTTTTAAAAAAAATGAATTAATTTCCCCAGGTTTTGTCTCTCAGGTGTAGTTTGGATCTCTGCTGTTAAAATATGAGGACACCAAGAGACTTTGCTGCCTGAAGCAGAGTATTAAATTCAACAATATCGCTTCAGGCAAAACCTGAAAGCTTATGAAAGCAAACCTTACTTCTTTTGCCTTGGTTGAAGCCCATGGGAGGCGTAATCTGAAATGGCTCAAATAGATAAGGAGGCTGGTACCCTTTGAATAAATGTAAATATGTCTCGTACATGCTTTCTTTTTAATAAACAATAATTATCCCAGGTACTTGGGAAGGACTCGATGGGTAAGTGCAGTGGTGAAATCTGAACTGGTTTACCACTGGCTCTCTGGCCACGCATGTATGTGCCTAACACGCACTGTGCACAGAAAAAGGAGGCTTGGGAATTTAAGTAGAACAGCGAGGGCGGGAGGAACAGCTGTACCGCCTGATTTAGATTCCACAGAAAACAGAACCTACCGGTTTGCCTGAACCGGTCCGAAGTGGCTGAATACCACCTCTGCATCTGGCTGATTTTGCAAGGAATCCTAGTAATAATGAAAAATGTATTTATTATTGAAGTATTAAAATACACTGTATATAAAAAGTAGATATAGAGTGCAAAGAAAATAAGGGGGAAAAAGAGAGGAAAAAGCAAGATGATCCCAAAAGAGATGACTACATTTAAATTTTAGAAAGAAAACCACAGTGGGAATTAAAAGAACAGACTAGACTAGACTAGACTAGACTAGACTAGACTAGACTAGACTAGACTAGACTAGACTAGAATAGAATAGAATAGAATAGAATAGAATAGAATAGAATTTTTTTTTTATTGGCCAAGTGTGATTGGACACACAAGGAATTTGTCTTGGTGCATATGCTCTCAGTGTAAAAGAAAAGAAAAGATACATTCATCAAGGTACAACATTTACAACACAAATGATGGTCAATATATCAATATAAATCATAAGGATTGCCAGCAACAAAGTTACAGTCATACAGTCATAAGTGGAAAGAGACTGGTGATGGGAACAATGAGAAGATTAATATTAGTGCAGATTTAGTAAATAGTTTGACAGTGTTGAGGGAATTAATTGTTTAGCAGAGTGATGGTCTTCAAGAAAAAACTGTTCTTGTGTCTAGTTGTTCTGGTGTGCAGTGCTCTATAGCGTCGTTTTGAGGGTAGGAGTTGAAACAGTTGATGTCCAGGATGTGAGGGATCTGTAAATATTTTCACGGCCCTCTTCTTGATTCGTGCAGTATACAGGTCCTCAATGGAAGGCAGGTTGGTAGTAATTATTAGACTATATCTTGTCTATGGATATTTTCAGTCAACCAGGTTATGGTTTTCCCAAAGGTTCTTTTTCAAGAGGCAACTGGGCATTCTTTGTTTTTCCTTGAAGACATTTTGCTTCTCATCAGAAATGTTTTGCTTCTTGGATGAGAAGTGAAACATCTTCAAGGAAAAACAAAGAAAGCCTAGATTACACTTTCTCTTCCCTGTCATTTATATCTACAACCATGGCTCGTAGTTTAGATAGTTGACGGAGTGAGTGAATATGTGATTATGTGCCATCAAATTAGTGTCAATTCCTCTTGACTATGCAGAGTACACTATGTTTCTCCCTGATGATCTGTTTTTTACTTGGTCTTTTAGGTCTTCCAATGGAAGACCCATCACTGTTGTAACTGAGTAGATCCACCTTATTTCTGGTCATCTTCATCTTCTCTTTCCATCTACCTTTCATGACATCAGAGACTTCTCCAGAGAGCTGAGTTTTCATGTAATGCATCTAAAGTAGCATAATTTGTGGCTCTCTGGTCATTTCCGGCTCTCATGAGAACTCTTGGTTGATTTGTTTGGTGCTCCACTTGTTTGTTTTCTTCTTTTTCTTTCCTTAATATACTCAGCTACCTAAATCCACCTAGCTCTGTGATATACCATAGGCAAGTGAACCATTTATGAGTTTAGTTAAACTTCTGTTATGGACATATTTTTGCAATGTTGCCATTGAACCATGTTTTCTAATTTTAGCCTCCCAATCTGATAGAATAGAATAGAATAGAATAGAATAGAATAGAATAGAATAGAATAGAATAGAATAGAATAGAATAGAATAGAATAGAATAGAATAGAATAGAATAGAATAGAACAGAACAGAATAGAATAGAATAGAAGGGAAGGGACCTTCTAGTCCAACCCCCTGCTTAGGCAGGAAACCCTACACCACTTCAGACAAATGGTTATCCAAGCTCTTCTTAAAAACTTCCAGTGTTGGAACATTCACAACTTGTGGAGACAAGTTTTTTTTCCTACTGATTAATTGCTCTAACTGTCAGGAAATTTCTCCTTAGTTCTAAGTTGCTTCTCTCCTTGATTAGTTTCCACCAGTGGTGAGTTGCTACCGGTTCGCCCTGGATTGGATGAATCAGTAGCGGCAGCAGCAGGAGGTGACCGTGTGCACACGAGCGAACCAGTAGCAAACTAAATTGAAACCCACTACTGGTTTCCACCCATTCAAGATAATTTTCATCATTGTTGTGCTCTGTTTCTGTAAAGATGTAGTTATTTCTTATCTATAGTGCAACTCCACCTCCTCTTTTATTTGGTCTATTTTTTTTTTATAATTTAAATCCCTCTAGCTGTATGTTCCAATTGTGGGTTTCATCCCACCAAGTTTCCATAATGGCAACAATACAATATCTGCCCTCATTTACTTGAATTTCTAATTCACCCTGTTTATTCCGCATACTCTGTGCATCGGTGTATAGACATTTGAGTCCATTTCATAGGTAAGATACGGGTCCCCCACACCAAAAAATCTTGCTCTAGGTTTATTCCTGTTGCAACATGCATCTTAGTAAATCACCTATATCATGAACTCAGGGTGGACGCGGTGGCTCAGGGGCTAGGACGTTGAGCTTGTCGATTGAAAGGTTGGCAGCTCAGCGGTTCGAATCCCTAGTGCTGCCGTGTAATGGGATGAGCTCCCGTTACTTGTCCCAGCTTCTGCCAACCTAGCAGTTTCGAAAGCACATAAAAATGCAAGTAGAAAAAATAGGGACCACCTTTGGTGGGAAGGTAACAGCGTTCTGTGCACCTTTGGCGTCGAGTCATGCCAGCCACATGACCACGGAGTCATCTTCAGACAGTGCTGGCTCTTTGGCTTTGAAACAGAGATGAGCATTGCCGCCTAGAGTCAGCAACAACTAGCACGTATGTGCGAGGGGAACCTTTACCTTTACCTTTACCATGAACTCAATCCTTCTGCATGGAAGTACTATGTAGATGCCAGACTTCTGAGGGTTAAGCTAAGAGGTAGCAAGGGAATCTTCCTCTATAGCTCTTTACTTTAAGCATTACTAAGCTTGTTTCACTCACCCTTGAAAGTGAGTGGCATTGTGGTGTTTTTAATTTGGTGCTACCATCTTCGTTTTCGTACGGCTTTCCTTCCTTTTAAAATAATGTGATGATGGCGTCTCCAGCATTGAAGCTTCAAGTGCTTGTGACATTCTTAACAGAAAAACAATTTCCCTTAATGGGATATGAATAATACTAAAAACAAGCAAGCCACGTGAAATGGATATGGTTGACAAGTCCTAATCTCTGCTTCCCGACTGAATACAGTCTGTCATTTGCTTTCTTGGCAACATTCAGTCTTTTGACTTTTTACAATGATTATCCTTCAGATTCAAAGAAACTTTATCATATATGGGAAATTGGGGATTAAGCATCAGTAGAGTTCCAAATAATATGTGTTGTTTTTCATTGTTGAAATGAAGGATGAATGTTGCAGGTAAATTTCAATAAAGCAACGCATTCAAAAGGGCTTGGCAATGTTCCATCAAACAAACAAAAAAAATGGACTTATTTCTCAACTCTAATCATTACATGCCACGGATAAAAGAAGCCCAATTTTTTATTTTTTATTTAGGTTTGGTTACTTTGATAAATAGTGTTTTGAATAGTGAATATGTGAGCCACTTGACAGATCAAGCATTAAACACCATTGAGTCTGTCAATATCTGTATGGGGGAAAAAATGGAAATATTTTAATAGAAATATCTATCAGAGTGAGAAAGAAAGGGGAAACACTTCACACATTCACAACAAACCTTTCTATAGATTGTTTCCTACAGCATTCTCTTGCTTTCTTTCAGATTGTAAGCCCTTTGTAATATTTTTGACTACTATAAATTGATAAATATAATGAGCCAACGCTCAAGATCTTCTTCAGTCACATTGATGAACATAATATGCAGTTTATAGATACAGAATAAGAGTTGGAAGGGACCCTGGAGGTCTTCACAGCCAACAGCCTTTTCAAGCAGAAGACCCTAACCACTTCAGTCAAATGGTTGTCCAGCCTCATCTTAAAAGCCTCCAGTGATGGAGCACCCCAACTTTTGAAGGAAAGCTCTCCCACTGGTTAATTGTTCTTGCTGTCAGGAAATTTCTCCTAAGTTCTACGCTGGTTCTCCCCTTGATTAGTTTCCATCCATTGCTTCTTGTCCTGCCTTCTAGTGCTTTGGAAAATAAGTTGACCTCTTCTTCTTTGTGGCAGACCCTCAGATATTGAAACACTGCTATCATGTCAGCTCTAACCCTTCTTTTCACTAGACTAGACATACCATACCACTACATACAATTCCTGCAACAGTTCTTCATAATTTTTAGCCTCCAGCTCTCTAACCATCTTCATTGATCTTCTCTGCCCTCTTTCTAGAGTCTCAACACTTTTTTTTTTTTTGGTGGGGACCAAAACTGAATGCATTGTTCCAAGTGTGATCTTATCAAGGCATTGTAATTGTACCTGTGCAAGATCCAGCTTCAATTTATACATATAGTACTGTACTACCTGTGCATATGTTTTGTGCAGTTCAGCAAGAATGTCTGCAAGAATGTCTTGGAATGTCTGCAAGAATCTTTAAGTTTCCTCTGCTCATTGTTTACTAAAGCATAGAGAGATCAGCATGAAGAGCAATGGATAAGGCCCTAATTCTTTTCACCCATTGATTCTAGGACTGCCAGCCAACATTAATTCCAATGTAACCTATCTCTTTAAAGATAATCTACTCATTCACTTAAGGAACATTTCTAGTTATCCCAGTTGTTAGACCTCCAAGTGTGACTCTGCAACATCAGCAGATATGCTAGTCTCTGAATTAAAGGGGGGGGGGAAATCGCAAAACTATTTATTAATTTTATGCAGGGTGTTTAGCTACTCTGCCTCTCCCGACACTGCTGAAAGTCAGCATCCTCTACCACTATCAGGACTGCCTCAGACAGCAAATCTCCAGAACTGGCTGCAAATATATCCTTCAAAATGAAGTGTTATGAGTTTCCTCTGAGAAAACCTTACAGACCATTCTTAAATTAAAGGGCTTCGTGTCTGGCCCCTCCTGATATTTGTTTATATATTTAATGCACATAAAAGTGAAATGCGTGAAGGGGAAAAAAATGATTGTCCGATCAAATATTTGTACACTGTATTTTCGGGGATAATATAAACTTCCTTCCTGAAAGGCCAAACAGACGCCTGATGGAAAACATAAGATTCTCTGGCAATTCGGATAGGTGGAAAATGATTCCATTAGATGGATTGGTCACAGGTCAGCCTAGAGAAATAAGCTAGGAAGCTTCAATTTCACAAGCTGTACATTAAATTGTCTATTCTACTACAACTGGCTAGAGATACAGTATGCATTAATACTTAGTATCACAGCTATTCCGTCCACAAAAGGAGAGTAACAGAATGCAATTTAGAACATAGCATAACAGAATTGGAAAGGACCTCTTCTAGTCTCCTGCTCAAGCAGGAGACCCCCATCCCTGGGATGGCGAACCTATGGCACGTGTGCCAGAGGTGGCACACAGAGCCCTCTCTGCTGGCACACACGCCATTGCCCCAGGTCAGATCTCCGTGGCATTTCTTTCATGAGCTTCTGTTTCCCTGCAAACAATGAAACACAGGCTCACAAAAGAAAAAAAATATCTGTTGTGTCTTGCCCGCTCTCACCGCAGCCGGGGCCTTCTTATCTGCTTCCGAACGCTGAGGAATGTCCTAGTATGCCTCCCGGCCCCAGCCCTGGCTCCATGCCCAGACAGGCTGAGGAGGAGGAAGCCCCTCCCGGCCCCAGCCCTGGCTCCATGCCCAGGCAAACGGAGCAACTAGACCCCTCCCCCTCCCCCACAGCATGTGAGCCTGAGGGAGGTCAATTACCAACAGCTGCCGACTGGAGTGACCCTCGCTTCAGAAGAATTGATAGGCGGCGGTGTCAGAAGGAAGGGAGGGGCAGGCCTGGATAAGTGCTGAGTCATGGAGCCACACCCCATGGCCTATATAAAGGATCTGCTTTCTGGCATTCTCTGAGTCAGGCAAAGTCGAACATATCTTGCTGAAGTCACTTTCTGGTCTCCTGCCTGCCTTGAGAACTTTGCTAGGACTTTGGCAGAGCTGCAGAGGCACGCCTGATTCGGATTTCCCTGACCCGGCCGTCAGCAGAGGAGTGGGACACGACAATATCTTGCCTCTTGCCGTGCTGTGGGTGTTGGGATGCCCCGCCTCCCACCGGCCTCTGCCGGTGGGTCTCTGCTGTGCATGCGTGCATATCTACACATGCACACATTTGTTCATGTCCGCATGTCCTGAAGGCAGGACAAGAAGCAACGGGTGGAAACTAATCAAGGAGAGAAGCAATTTAGAACTAAGGAGAAATATCCTGACAGTGAGAACAATTAATCAGTGCAACAACTTGCCCGCAGAAGTTGTGAATGCTCCAACACTGGAAGTTTTTAGGAAGAGATTGGATAACCATTTGTTTGACGTAGTGTAGGATTTCCCTGCCTAAGCAGGAGGTTGGACTAGAAGACCTCCAAGGTCCCTTCCAACTCTGTTATTCTATTGTATTCCATCAAATTTGAGCTAGTAATCAGCGTTAGGAAGTGTCCAACAACAATTGAATGAATACTGAAGGTCCCATATGATAGAATTAGCTAGGGGGAAAGTGAAGACCCATTGAGGACTTCAAAAGAAATCAAGCAATCGAACATCTGACAGAAGATGAGCTAATTTTTAAGATTCATTATTTAAAGGATCTGCTATAAGATGCTAGAGATTTTCACGAGTGCTGTCTCATAAGAAAGAAGTTATTGTTGAAAAAAAAAGGGGGGAATGGGGAAAAGAAGAAATTCATGTTGCTAAACGTATTTGAATATCTCATCTCCCTCCCAAAATGGGCAAACATGCATTGTGGTTAATGGTAACTTTCCCTCACTCCTATGCATTTCTTTTTTCCAAATTTGGTACAAAAAGATTCTGAAAACAGTGCATGAACACAGAGGAAGACCTTGCTGTAATGTAATTCAGGTAGTACAAGCACTCATGTGTTGTTGTTTTTTTCCGGTGTATCAGGTATGCAAGGTTGGATTGAAGTAAATATTGACACACAGGATTGATGAATCAGTGCCAAAGGCTTTAAGCAATCTAAGGAAGCTTCTCTGTGAGAGCAAAGGAGGGTCAAAATGTCAGCATCTCACATCTCAGGCCAGGGAAGAAGGGTTCGGATATCCTGACAAGGAAAAATGAGGGGTGAGCCAAGTCATAAAAACAATATTACTTTGTGTGTAACAACGGTTTGGCTTAGAACAAAGGTGGCTACTGCAGAACTTTTTGGAAATATAAATGATGCAAAACATAGACAGATGATAGGTAGGTAGGTAGGTAGGTAGGTAGGTAGGTAGGTAGGTAGGTAGGTATATAGAAGAGAGAGAGAGAGAGAGAGAGAGAGAGAGAGAGAGAGAGAGAGAGAGAGAGAGAGAGAGATGGATAGACTAGACTAGGATAGATAGATAGATAGATAGATAGATAGATAGATAGATAGATAGAGGGATGGATGGATGGATGGATGGATGGATGGATGGATGGATGGATGGATGGATGGATGGATGATGGATGGATGATGGATGGATGGACGGACAGATGGACAGATGGACAGACAGACAGAATTCTTTATTGGCCAAGTGTGATTGGACATACAAGGAATTTGTCTTTGGTGCATAGGCACTCGGTGTACCTAAAAAGAAAAGATACATTTGTCAAGAATCATGAGGTACAACACTTAATGATATTCATAGGATACAGATAAACAATTGAATCATACTAGGAAACAATCAATATAAATTGTAAGGATACTGCAACAAAATACAGTCGTACAGTCATAAGTGGGAGGAGATGAGTGATAGGAATGATGGGAAGATTTATAGTAATAGTAATGCAGCTTAGTGAATAGTTTGACAGTGTTGAGGGAATTATTTGTTTAGCAGAGTGAGGGCGTTCAGGAAAAATCTGTCCTTGTGTCTAGTTGTTCTGGTGTGCAGTGCTCTATAGCATCGTTTTGAGGGTAGGAGTTGAAACAATTTATGTCCAGGATGCGAGGGGTCTGTAAATATTTTCACAGCCCTCTTTTTGATTCATGCAGTATACAGGTCCTCAAAGGCAGGTTGGTTGCCATTTTTTTTCTGCATCTGGATCCAAAACATCTGGATCCAATTGACATTTGTAATGGAGACAAAATTTTAAACTACCTCAACTTATAGCTGTCATTGAGCCCAATATTTCTTCTGCTAAGTGAGATATTCGTTGAGTGAATTTTGCGTCTCTGTGGCTCAGACTAGTAAAACAGTCTGTTATTAACAGCAGCTGCTTGCAATTACTGCAGGTTCAAGCCTCACCAGGCCCAAGGTTGACTCAGCCTTCCATCCTTTATAAGGTAGGTAAAATGAGGACCCAGATTGTTGGGGGCAATAAGTTGACTTTGTATATAATATACAAATGGATGAAGACTATTGCTTGACATAGTGTAAGCTGCCCTGAGTCTTCGGAGAAGAGCGGGATATAAATGCAAATAATAATTAAAAAAAAGTGGTGTGAACTGGCTGAATCCCACCACTGACTCTATACCATTTTTGACAAGTGACTATCTGGACTCTTCTTAAATCATCCAGTGATGGAGCGTCCACGACTTCTGGAGTCAAGCTGTCCCACTGGTTAATTGTCCTAGCTGATAGGAAGTTTCTCCTTAATTCCAGGTTGCTTCTCTCTTTGATTCATTTTCACCCATTGTTTTTTGTCCTGCCCTCTGGTTGGTCCTTTGGAGAACAATTTGACCCCCTCTTCTTTGTGACAGACCCTCTGAATACTGCTATCATGTCACCCCTAAATCTTCTTTTCTTTAAACTAGCCAAACCCCCAATCCTGCAGCCATTCATCATATGTTTTAGTCCCCAGGCCTTTGATCATTTTAGTTGCTCTTCTCTGAACTTTTTCCAAAGTTTCAACATCTTTTTTGTAGTATGGTGACCAAAATCAGTTTACCATATTCCAGGTCTGGTCTTAATCTCACCTAAGTTATATTGCATGTAAACTTGCATTAATCAGTGTAGTCACTATGATTATCTCCTTCCTCCATACTTCATATTTGTATATTTTACCATTTCTCCTTCTTAGTCTTAAAAAAATGAACATCTGGCAGCAAGATCTGAACGGCTGCACTTAAGCTTTTGGAGAGCCAAATAAATATCCGAGACTGTACTAGAGTTCAAAACAAACAAACAAACAAACAAACAAACAAACAAACAAACAATGTAGTTTCTTGCAGTGGTGGGATTCTCCTGGTTTAACAACCGGTTCGGTGATCGCATGCTTTGCGCACGCATTTGCTTTGCACGTGTGTGCAGTTTGAAGAAATTTTCACTTCCGCTTTTCTAGGAGGAGAAACACAGCTGAGGCACGGTAATCTGCTCTGCTGCGCGAATCAGCTGAAAAGATAAAGGTAGGAAAATAGCGCGGGCAGGCAGGCGGGCAGGCCCATCTGATCGTCGGGATGAACCAGCTCACTCCCGGCTGATTGTCAGAGCTACCGGTTTGCCTGAACTGGTCCGAACTGGTAGTTTCTCGGAAGTAATTTGAGTCTGCTTATTCACTAGCAGCTGCCCCAGTCCAAATTGCTCAGCTGAGTGTTATACAAAAAGGGATCAAAGAGAGATCTGTGTGCTGAGCCCTTAAAAGCTGCACATTTCACGGCCTTTCTGCTTCCCTAACGAGGCAGAGTAATGCCTGGTTTCCGAAAGACACAATTCACATACCACACCAGGAAGTAAATTAGAGCAGCAATCGTGGTATCAAACCACTGGGTTTTCCTCTCCTCCCAACTTCTGTTCACCCTGAAAGCCTGAACTCCAATGAAACTACAATGCAGGGAAGCAGAAACAGAGGGTATTCTTACAAACCCCTGCTCTATGAGACTTGCCTTGTTAAATATTTCTTAAGCAATTTTTTTTCTTTAATTCACAGCATATGTTCGACATCACATAGCAACATGCTCAAAGCACTTTGCATCTGTCATCGACTCCTGAAGCTAATCCCGCTTTAATGTTCCGGCTGCCTTTAAATGCTGCGGGGTTTTGTTTCTGTTTACCGTCTACCCCAAGGAAGGGGGTAAGTGGGCTGTCAGCAGAAATGGGCTTATTTTACAAAGAACTTAATTCTATTAATCGCTGACTGCCTTTTTTTTATTAAAAAAAAGATATTATTCATTTTTGGTGAAATCGTTTTGCAAAAGCAAAGTCTGGAAGCAGCAGTCAGGAATGCAAATAGAATAAAGGGGATGAAGATCACACCTGCTGATAATAATATACTTCCTTTGATTAAAGTTGGGGGAAAAGAATGACTCCGTTTCTCATGGATAAACATCAATGACTTGAGATCTGCAAGGGAAGCAGAGTGAAGAGAGAGAGGGAGAGGGGGAGGGAGGGGAAGAGGGATAGGGAGGGAGGGAGGGAGAAGGGGAGAGAGAGAGAGAGAGAGAGAGAGAGAGAGAGAGAGAGAGAGAGAGAGAGAGAGAGAATACACTGTATGATTATGCTGAGTTGCAAATTTGAGTAACCGGAAAATCCAGGACATAGAGAGAAATCCACTTTCCCTGAATTGAAGTAGATGAAAGGCAACATCTGGAATAAATGAAAACATCATGGGAATGCAAGGATAATGAGTCTTGATCTGCTGATGGATTTACAGTATGTCTCCTACTTGAAGTGCCCTGATCTACCAATATTCTATGATCTATGAGCTAAATTGCATTAACAGAGGGATACAATCAAGATCAAGTGAGGTACTAATACCTCTTTATAAAGCCCTGGTAAGACCACACCTACAGTATTGCATCCAGTTTTGGTCACCACACTATAAAAAAGGATGTTAAGATTCTAGAAAAAGTGCAGAGGAGAGCAAGCAGGATGATTAGGGGACTGGAGACTAAAACATATGAAGAACAGTTACAGGAACTGGGAATGGCTAGTCTAGTGAAGAGAAGGACCAGGGGAGACATGATAGCAGTCTTCCAATATTTGAGGGGCTGCCACAGAGAGGAGGGAGTCAAGATGTTTTCCAAAGCACCTGAGGCCAGACAAGGAACAATGGATGGAAACTGAGCAAGGAGAGATTCAACCTAGAAACAAGGATTTTTTTTCTGATAGTGAGAATAATCAACCAATGGAAGTTGTGGGAGCTTCATCACTGGAGGCTTTCAAGAAGAGATTGGACTGCCATTTGTCAGAAATGGTGTAGGGTCTCCTGCTTGAGTGGGGGGGGGGTTGGACTAGATGACCTGTAAGGTCCCTTCCAACTCTGTTAATCTACCAACCAATTGTGGCTTCTTCCTATGCAAGTGGTTGGGGGTAAGATTCTCCTTTTTCAGTGTTCAACTTCTTTACAGAAGAACCATCTGTACAGAAAACCAGAGTTGGAGCGGACCTTGGAGTTCTTCTAGCCCAACCCTCTGCTCTAGCTGGAGAACCTATAACATTCCACTTGGACGCACCCACAGCTTCTAAAAGCAAATCATTCCACTGGTTAATTGTTCTCCCCATTATGAAATTTCTCCTTCCTTCTAGGTTGCTTCTCTTGCCTTGCCCTCTGATGCTTTGGAAAATAGGTTGACCCTTTCTTTTTGGGGGGCAGCCCCTCCAATATTGGAACACTGCTAATCTGTAATTATATGTGTCTGAATATGATAATGTAATTATCATGTTTTAACTATGTCTTAAAGAATAGGATAGGATAGGTTCATCAAGGTACAAATGTTGTACCTTGATGAACGTATCTTTTCTTTTATGTACACTGAGAGCATATGCACCAAGACAAATTCCTTGTGTGTCCAATCACACTTGGCCAATAAAATTCTATTCTATTCTATGTCTTAAATAATATTCACATTAAGGAAGAGGATGAAGTGGGACCTGAGGAAGATGGGAGAAAATTAAGATGCCACATCCATTTCATCACAAAGGTTTTCAATTTAAAATGCAATTTCTTGGCTTTATTTGTTGACATGGAAAGCATTGCAGAAAAACTTGAATTTTTAACAGTTATGTTTAATTTGAATATTGATTCCTCTGGGAGATAAAGGCAAATGAAATCGAAGGGTGTGCAAGACTCACAAAAGCTCATTTATATTAACCTTTTAGTTTCTTATTAACTTTTTTGTTGAATGTGCAGTTTTCTCCTCCTCCTCTTCCTCCTCCTTCTCCAACAACAACAACAACAACAACAACAACAACAACAACAACAAAATTCATGGATGAAACTGATCATTAACATAAGAGAGACTTTGCTTAAACCAGTAATTCCAAAAATGTCCTTTGGAGCTCATAGACACACAAATGTGGTATCTGTTTGCAAGTGAAGCTTTTCCTACAACTGCATATTATCTGCAAAGGAGAATCCCAATGTTTCAAGAAAATATCTAAGGAATTGCAGATGGGAATTATGTTCCTGGAATTGGATGAAATAAATTATCTAGGCTAGTGTGTCCCAAACTTTTTACTACATTACCCAAAACTGCCTGTCAGAAAGTTCTTTCTACCCGACATGGGTATAATATTCTTTGGACAGGTACAGTATATGTGGTACCTTGCTCAATAGTAGACACTGTGAAAGGGATCTTGGAGTCCTGGTGGACAAACATTTAAATATGAGCCAGCCATGTGCACAGCTGCCAAAAAAGCCAACATAGTTCTAGGCTGCATAAACAGAGGTATAGAATCAAGACCATGTGAAGTGTTAATATTACTTTATAATGCCTTGGTAAGGCCACACTTGGAATACTACATTAAGTTTTGGTCGCCACGATGTAAGAAACAGAGACTCTAAAAAGAGTATGGAGAAGAGCAACAAAGATATTCAGGGGACTGGAGGCTAAAACATATGAAGAAAAGTTGCAGGAACTGGGTATGTCTAGTTTAATAAAAAGAAGGACAAGGGGAGACATGATAGCAGTGTTCCAATATCTCAGGGGCTGCCATGAAGAAGAGGGAGTCAAACTATGTCTTAAGAATACCCATAATTTATTCAAAGAAATTATCTATCTATCTATCTATCTATCTATCTATCTATCTATCTATCTATCTATCTATCTATCTATCTATCTATCTATCTATCATTCTCTCTCATTCTATTTCTCATTCTCTCTCTCTCATTCTTTCTCTCTCTCTCTCTCATCTCTCTTATTTATTTATTTATTTATTTATTTTGTCATAACAGTATGTATAAGCATAAGCATGAAGTAACTATATAATATATAAGCATATATAAGAGTATAAGTATGTAATAACTATATAAATTGGATATAATGAAAGGAAACAGTAGGACAGGAATGATAGGCACGTTTGTGCTCTTATGCATGCCCCTTAAAGACCTCTTAGGAGTGGGGTGAGGTCAACGGTAGACAGTTTTTGGTTAAAGCTTTGGGGATTTTGAGTAGATACGACAGAGTCTGGTAGTGTGTTCCAAGCATTAATAACTCTGTTACTGAAGTCATATTTTCTGCAATCAAGATTGAAGTGGTTAACATTAAGTTTAAATCTATTGTTTGCTCTTGTATTGTTGTGATTGAAGCTGTTGTATTGTTGTGATTGAAGCTGTTGTCTCTCATTGTTGTCTCTCATTGTCTCTCGTCCTATTTCTCATTCTCTCTCTCTCATTCTCTCTCTCTCTCTCTATCATCTATCTATCTATCTATCTATCTATCTATCTATCTATCTATCTATCTATCTATCATCTATCTATCTATCTATCACCTATCACCTATCTATTTATCATATTTCTTTCTTTCTTTCTATCATCTGTCTGTCTCTCTATCATCTATCATCTATCATCCATCATCTATTTATCTATCATCTATCAACTGTTGATAGATAGATAGATAGATAGATAGATGATAGATAGATAGATAGATAGATAGATAGATAGATGATAGATAGATACTGCAGATTGATATCTTCTGTCTATCTATCTATCATCTGACTATGATCTGTGTATCCATCTATCTATCATCTAATAGTTTATCCATCTGTCTATCTATTTATCTAGGTAGCTAGCTATTGGTCAATCATCTGTCTGTCTATCTATCTATCTATCTATCTATCTATCTATCTATCTATCTATCTATCTATCTATCTATCTATCTATCTATCTAGTTAGAACCATGTATAGACCAAATAGTATTGTCTTAGTTCTGAACAAGATTGTGAATGAAGAACATATATCAAAAAAACTGTGAACAGGAAAATAACTACGTATATAACATAAAACATGATGGAGAATTTAACTCAATTGATCCCTACCATCTTTAACATGTTCAGTTTCATTCCATCTCTTTCAGCTTTCAAGTCAAAATTTCAGAGCTGCAAAGCCCATTAGAGGCATGCAGTAAGATAACTGCCAAACATGTCTTGTGAAGTTTCTTGTTTTGATATTTTTTTATCCTGTTAAAAGACTACTTAACACTATTCTGCATTGTTATTTTTAATTTCAAAAGCGGATTGATACCCATGTTCTTGGAGGTGGGAAGAAGAAAATGGGAAGGGAAAAAAATAATTAAATGGTTCAATACAAGTTTGAAAGTTTAATCTGCCCCAAACCAGTCATTACCTCAAGGATACTGAGGAGGAACCCAATTTACAGGTGGCAAATGCTACTTCAATAAAGAAAAAAAAAGATTAAATAAAAACAAACATGGAATTAGTGGTAGAAAAAAGATTGCGGTTAGAGTCTGCATAATGTTGCATCCAGGGGTGGGCTTCAGATCCTTTAGCAATGGGTTTGCTGCCCCGTTGCTGGGTGGGCATGGCCATGGTGGGCGTGGCCTAGTCAACCACCTGCACCACAGTGGGGGAGGGGGGCATTTTTAGTTCTGGAGGCCCTCCGGAGGCTGGAAACAAGCCCTTTCCGGAATTCTGGAACTTCTGGGAGGCTTGTTTTTTGCCTCCCTGCACTTAGCTGGAATGATAAATGGGCCACATGAAGACTCCTGGGAGGAGCAAGTGAGGTGGGAGGGGCATGGTGGGGCAGGAGAGGCAGGGCGTGGTGGGTGGGGCCAACCAGGGGTGGCATTTGGGGGTTGACCGAACCCCAGCAATCCTTGGCTAGAGGGTTGCCCGAACCCTGTCGAACCCCCAGGAGTCCACCCCTAGTTTCATCCATGGGGTACAAAGAATTGTTCCTGGTTGATCCTCTAAAGCTAATTTATTAACCCCAGTGAAGCCACTCAGATTAGTGTCTCACTCATTTTATCAGCAAGTGTTAAAAGGTTTATGAGAAACGACTACCTACCATTTGTTAATATTGCATGTTTTGTTTAAAGCCTGCAGACTCTGACACATTGTTCTTAAAAATGCTAAGTTATACAGCAATCATGGTTCACCTCTGTATCTTTAGAACAAAAATGATAGTTTCCACAATGCAAAGCACTTGTGAAAGAGAAATGTCTATTCATCCAGGTAAGAAAAGATGTTTAAAGATATTCAGTCACAAACCTGTTCTTCTCCAATTAAAGTTGAATGTGACTCGCTGTAAAGTATCAACCCACCCCCTGAGAGAGGAAAGAAGCAAATGCATTTGTCAGAGTTGTAGCTAAATAAATAAAAACATAGTTCCACTTCATAAATAACATTAACACCATCAAAACTTCTTTTTTTTTCTTACTTGGTTTCCTTGAGAATGCAATCTATATACACTTATTTTCCCCATTTTAACCTTGATATATTGGGATGGATTTTTTTAATGCAATATTTCTTCATTCTTCTATATTTCAACAACATGGGAATAAAGTTGCAATTTATGTGTGTGTGCATGTGGAGGGAGAGAGAGAGAGAGAGAGAGAGAGGAAGAGGGAGAGAGAGAATATGTATGAAATACTTTAATCGCCGGCTATTTCTACACAACTACCCCCAGATTCTCACCTATCTCGTAACTAGAAATCCACTGAAGAAAAAGAAGTGAAGAATCTGGATTGGACCTTGGGATTAAATAAGTTTCTTCAAGGCGGATCAATCCATTAGTTAAAGGGTAAAGGTTGCGGGTGGTTTTTTTTTTTTTCCTAATCAAGGGTTCTTGGTGCAATTATTTCTTGTTGCAGAAAGTAGGCAAGAAGTGAAATTGTTTTACTCAATAACCTCCAGAACAAAGTCTGAAAAGGTCACATTTGAAAAGATCATAAAACCATGAATACATTAGTGCCTAAGATGAGCATTAATTACTTTTCAAAAGGGAACATTCCAGCAACAATTATGAACAATTATGGAGGAGGAGGAGGAGGAGGAGGAGGAGGAGGAGGAGGAGGAGGAGGAGGAGGAGGAGGAGGAGGAGGAGGAGGAGGAGGAGGAGGAGGAGAGTCAATCAATCAATGTTTATTTAGTGATTGAGCAGCCCATGAGGAAAAAAAGAAAAGAGATGAGATACAAAATTCAAGTTGAGAGAGAGAGAGAGAGGGAGAGAGAGAGGGAGGGAAGAGGGAGGGAGGGAGGGAGGGGGAGAGAGAGAGATTTTAATTTTCAAAAAGTCTCTAAGCTATCATAGAAACAGCAAACAGTTTTTGTGGAACTCTACAATTCATTTCTATTCAGTTCTGGAACTATGGAGGGAGGTTCTCCATAATGTCTTCCTGACTTCCTTCTAGCCAGGTGGTTGTCCTGTGTCAGGTCACTATAGAAACAACTCAAACTAGCATAGTTTCCATGGTGATCTTGCAGAAAAACAGCACTGAAACTAGATTCAGAAGGCTGGAAAAAAAATAACTATGGGTTTCTTCCAGATGCATCGTCTCACATGATCAGCAATATTGCCAGGAATTTTGCCCATCAGTTCCGGTAGCTATCAATACTTCTCCAACATACATACTCAAAAGAAAGGAAAGAACATCAAAGTCTCTTCATTTGTTAAGTAAGAAATAAGAAGTAAGAGATAAGACTCCTCAAAGTCCTGATAAAGTTTTCTTAAACTGTAGTATTTTTTTTTTTGCATCACTCCGTAACATTTTTATGGCCAAGGCATATGAGGGAGAAAGGGAAAAGGGAGAGAGACTTGACTAGAAATTAAACAAATTTTACTTAAATTTATTAATAATTAATTGGCACTCTTATAATAACTTTATTGTCACTTTGAATTGACACTAATCGGCATACATTAAAATGAAATCTCGTTCCATACAGCTCTCGAAGGGTCCCCGCCTCTAATATACACTACATAAACATGACAAAATCAATCAATAAATACAAAATTATGCCTACACCCACATATATTATATGACACAGAGAAACAACACAGTCTAGTTCTCATGTATACATGTACATGGCGAGAAAAACGAATCGTGCAAGTTTACCAGACAACTGGCATAAAGAGAATCTGGTAGTCCTGCTAGAAATAATTTGAAACCTCCTCCCAGAATGGAGCAACAGAAACAGACCGTGAAGAGGGTGTGTGGGGTTTCTAACAATGCTTTCAGAGCTAAGCACATAGCACTTATAAGCAGTATCCTGAATAACAGGAAGCAAGCTTCCTATAATCTTCTCGGTTGTCCTTACCACTCTCTGTAGGGACTTCTATCTGAGGCACTGCAGCCACCAAACCAAATAGTGATTCAGTTGGTTAAAACACTCTCAATAGTCCATTTTAATTCAGTTTGTATAGCTGGACTAGGATTAAAATACACCTGGACTAAGATGCCAAGACCCTAACACATGTACATGGTATATGTGTCTTACACACATGCTATAAACATATACGGAAGTTATGTGGGGGGAAAGCTATCCGAAGGGATATTTTTTTCTCCAATAGACAAATAGGGAAAAATCATTTTCGAAAAGATGTTTGAACCTTACATGCCCCAAACTATTGAAGCCTATAGACCTCATAAGTGAAACCTTCAGATTTCCTGCAGATTACAGCTCAAATCCAAATCAATCACCTTTCTCTCCTGTAATATAATTGGAGTTGTTAAAATAATCCCAGTGAGACCGTTCTATATTTTCCTTCCGTGATCATTCTTATTCTTTTCAGTCTGCAATTTAGAAGAAAGTTGATTTGATAGAATACAGCTTAGGGGTAGGGTTGGGGGTGTGTGGGGGGGGGGGAAGAAGGGAGGAAAAAAAAACACCCAAAAAAGCAAAACTCTTGTTTTTCCATTAAGAACTGAATTAAAAACTGCAAAATTAAAGCTGTCTACTACATTTAGCAGTTACACTCCAAAGAAAGTTTTTTTTTTTTTCACACTAGAAAATCTTTAGTGTTGTATTAACGTGTCAATAAGCTGTCTGCAGTGCTGGAGGGCTAGTTAGCATTTTTACTGTATTAGCCTTTGCAACAAGAGGCTTTTATTAATTACCAATTTAAATCCATTGACTAGTACACGGGTCACCAGTTAATGGATCATGTTGACATGAGCAGGGTGTTCTCTCTGGGCGTATATAGAGGTGTGTTTTCCACCAAGAGCAATGCTTAAACTTCGTCTGATTTTGCTGATAGTAATTAAAATAAGCATGTAGCATAACCTATTTATCACGGCAAGCAGGAAAGCCTAAGTCACTTACATGGTGTCACTTTTCATAAAAGGTAGTATCTGATGGCCGTTGCAATAACATTTTCATTTCCCATAATCAAGTCTTAATTAAGAGAAACTAGTTTATTTACCTGACAGTAAGAAAAGGAGGGATAAATTTGCAAGGGAACCAGCAAGCTGAGTTGATCTAATTGCTAAAGTCTTCCAGATCGCCATGGGAAATTCCGCACAGTGTTAAATTCCATTTAAAGTGTTATAAGGCAATTCCATCTTGAAGCAACGGGTTTCTGCTGCCTTTCCAACTCTCCTGAAATAGAAATGGGGCTCGGTTTAAAAGGGTTTTGAAAGGAGGAAGGCCATTGTAATGTAAAAGAGCTTTAGATTACATTACATTACAATTTTAAAACCATAGAAATGGTGGTAGACTTTAGGAGAAATCCTTCCATACTTCCATCTCTTACAATACTAGACAACACAGTATCAACAGTAGAGACCTTCAAATTTCTAGGTTCTACCATATCGCAAGATCCAAAATGGACAGCTAACATCAAAAACATCATCAAAAAAGCACAACAAAGAATGTTCTTTCTGCGCCAACTCAGAAAGCTAAAACTGCCCAAGGAGCTGCTGATCCAGTTCTACAGAGGAATAATTGAGTCTTTCATCTGCACCTCTATAACTGTCTGGTTTGGCTCTGCAACCCAACAAGAAAGACACAGACTTCAGAGGATAATTAGAACTGCAGAAAAAAACAATGGCAACCAACCTGCCTTCCATTGAGGACCTGTATACTGCACGAGTCAAAAAGAGGGCTGTGAAAATATTTACAGACCCCTCGCATCCTGGACATAAATTGTTTCAACTCCTACCCTCAAAACAACACTACAGAGCATTGCATAACAGAACAACTAGACACAAGAACAGTTTCTTCCCAAATGTCATCACTCTGCTAAACAAATAATTCCCTCAACACTGTCATACTATTTATAAATCTGCACTACTATTAATCTTCTCATTGTTCCCATCACCCATCTCCTTCCACTTATGACTGCATGACTGTAACTTTGTTGCTTGTATCTTTACGATTTATATTGATATTGATTGTTTCCTGATTGCTTATTTATACCCTATGACTATCACTAAGTGTTGTACCTTAGAATTCTTGATGAACATATCTTTTCTTTTATATACACTGAGAGCATATGCACCAAGACAAATTCCTTGTGTGTCCAATCACACTTGGCCAATATTCTATTCTATTCTATTCTATTCTATTCTATTCTATTCTATTCTATTCTATTCTATTCTATTCTATTCTATCTTGTGAAAGAGCCATCTTGATCACTTAAAACAAGGGAGATCTCCTTCAAATTTATGTTGTCACCGGCTCAGGGATAACTCAGCCTTCCATCTTTCCAAGGTCGGTAAAATAAGGACCCAGATTGTTGGGGGCAATATGCTGACTCTGTAAATGGCTTAGAGAGGGCTGAAGAGCACTGTGAAGTGGTATATAACTCTAAGTGCTATTGCTATTCTACTATGGATGATCAAAATTAATCAAGAATAATATACGCACAGAATTGGAAAAACAATAACATACCGATCGAAGATAATTTGATTAGAAAAGTTTTGGAATGTGGAGAAATGGATAAACTTACAAAGGAGATACAAGAAAAAGAGGAAACAGAATATTATATAGTGTGGGAGAAATGGTACAAATGGCTAGAGGAGAGAGATAAAAGGCAAGGAAAGATCAAATAAGGAAGATATAGGAGTAGAAATGTAACAATAAGAGGAAACAGAAAAAATGCAATCTGTAGAAATGAAATTGTGTTCACTGTTATTTATATGTATATATGTAAATAAATTAATATTAGACTTGCATGTATAAAGGATACACTGAAATAAGGGAGAAAAAATGGATAAGTAAGAAATGTTTAACAGTTGCAAAACTGTTGGAAAGAAACTATTGTTTAAAGAGTCTTTTTTGTTTTTTGAAAAAATGTTTAATAAAAATTATTTTTTAAAAAAGAATTGTTTCACTGATAAGAAAAGAAGGGTTATTAAGCATGACCAATCTTCCTTAGCCTTGTTGAATTAGATGGATACAGATATGTAAATTCTTAATGCACTCATTCTTATGAGTGGCTTCTTAATGGAATCCACTCATAACAAACCAAGTAACATTTATTGCTTCAATTTCTTGTTTTAATTTCCTCCGCATCGCTGAATTATTTTTCCAGTCTGATTTTCTAACTTTCTCGATCTGTCCTCTTGCTCTGCACTACTGTATTCTGCTCTACTATTTTATTTTTTATTTATTAATCAAATGTATTGGCCATCCAGTTTACCACAGGGTAACTTGCATCCCTCTTACTCGTTTTATTTTCACTTCAGCAACTTCTAAACCCTTTTCTTAGAAGCAATGACTTTCTCAGGAACAGTTATTTACATCAAGGTGTATATATCTGTGTGCATGTGTTTGTGTGCATATGCATAGCACTAATAGCACTTAGACTTATATACCTGTATATACCTATATATAGTGCTTTACAGCCCTCTCTAAGCAGTTTACAGAATCAGTGTATTGCCCCAACAATTTAGGTCCTCATTTTACCGACCTTGGAAGAATGGAAGTCTGAGTCAATCTTGAGCCTGGTGAGTTTTGAATTGCCAAATTGTAGGCAGCCAGCAGTCAGCAGAAGTAGCCTGCAGTACCGCATTCTATATGTATGTATGCATGTATGTGTGTGTGTGTGTGTGTGTATTAACAAACACACACTGTATACTGTATACACTATATATATTATATAGAGTTTGTGTATGTGTTGTGTATGTGTGTGTGTATGTGTGTGTGTCTATATACTGTGTGTGTGTATATATATATATATATATATATGTAGATCTTTGGTTATTTGGGTTTTCTCCCGCGTAAAATTGGAAGTGTCTTGGCGACGTTTCGACGAAGTCTCATTCGTCATCTTCAGGCTTCAGCTTCGTGCTACATATATATATGTAGGTCTTTGGTTATTCGGGTTTTCTCCCACGTAAAATTTTACGCGGGGGGAAACCCGAATAACAAAGACTATACAAACACTGCTGAAACCTCAGAAAACAAATATATATATATTATATAGAGTTTGTGTATGTGTGTGTCTATATACTGTGTGTGTATATATATATAGGTCTTTGGTTATTCGGGTTCTCTCCCGCGTAAAATTGGAGGTGTCTTGGCGACGTTTCGACGAAGTCTCATTCGTCATCTTCAGGCTTCAGCTTCGTGCTCCTGGGAGCAAGGTGCTCCCAGAAGCATGAAGCTGAAGCCTGAAGATGACGAATGAGACTTCGTCGAAACGTCGCCAAGACACCTCCAATTTTACGCGGGAGAGAACCCGAATAACCAAAGACATATATATATATTTATATACACACACACACACACACACACACACACACACACACACACACACGAATAGAACAGAACACAACAGAACACAACAGAACAGAACAGAACACAACAGAACAGAACAGAACACAACAGAACAGAACAGAACAGAATAGAATAGAATAGAATAGAATAGAATAGAATAGAGCAGATTTTTTTATTGGCCAAGTTTGATTGGACACACAAGGAATTTGTCTTTGGTGCATATGCTCTCAGTGTACATAAAAAGAAAAGATACATTCATCAAGAATCATAAGGTACAACACTTAACGATAGTCATAGGGTACAAATAAGCAATTAAATCATACTAGGAAACAATATCAATATAAATCGTAAGGATACAAGCAACAAGTTACAGTTACACAGTCGTAAGTGGAAGGAGATGGGTAATGGGAACGATGAGAAGATTAATAGTAATATTAATGAAGACTTAGTGAATAGTTTGACAGTGCTGATGGAATTATTTGTTTAGCGGAGTGTTGAATTTGGGAAAAAACTGTTCTTATATCTAGTTGTTCTGGTGTACAGTGCTCTATAGCGTCGTTTTGAGGGTAGGAGTGGAAACAGTTTATGTCCAGGATGCGAGGGTCTGTAAATATATACATGTGTGTAGATACATATTTGTTGTTGATACTTTTGTCCAATATTTATTCTTAGCATAAACCATTCTATCAAGCAACAGAAATCAATATAGTCAGCAAATGTAAGAAAGAAAGTTCCACAGGAGCAGAAAAAGGGAAGAGAAGGATTTTTTTTTCTCCCCAAAGAGCACATGGTTGACATTTTTATCATTATTACTTTTTTTTTTTTTTTGGCCATTTCAAGTAGCTGAGATTAATTTTCTTTATGCGTGTTAAGCTAAAAGGGACGAAAACTGTCTCCTCTAAATAGATCACAAATCCAAGAGAGGATGGGGTATTCAGGCCAACTATAGAGGAAGAATAAACCAAGGAAAGAAGACTGTAAGCAAAATCCTTTATTTATTTATTTATTATTTATTGATTTGATTTGATTTTTATACCGCCCTTCTCCCGAAGGACTCAGGGCGGTTTACAGCCAGCATAAAACACATTTATAAATAAATTAAAAACATTTTAAAAATCTCATTCAATTTGGCTAACCCCATTTAAAACTATAATAAAAATAATAAAAAAGCTGTAGTGTATCAGGCCAGCCCTGCGCGGTGAAACAGGAAGGTCTTGAGTTCACGGCGGAAGGTCCGGAGGTCGGGGAGTAATGGTAACCCCAGAGAAAGCTCATTCCAGAGGGCAGGTGCTTGCACAGAGAAGGCTCTCCCCCTGGTGGTCGCTAGCCGACATTGTTGTTTGTTTGTTTGTTGTTTACATTTATACCCTGCCCTTCTCCGAAGACTCAGGGCGGCTTACAGTGTATAAGGCAATAGTCTCATTCTATTTGTATATTTTTACAAAGTCAACTTATTGCCCCCCCAACAATCTGGGTCCTCATTTTACCTACCTTAGAAAGGATGGAAGGCTGAGTCAACCTTGGGCCGGGCTCGAACCTGCAGTAATTGCAGGCTATTGTGTTCTTAATAACAGGCTTTTACCAGCGTGAGCTAAACCGACCCGACATTGTTTGGCTGACGGCACCCTGAGGAGACCCTCCCTGTGCGAGTGCACAGGTCAGTGGGAGGCTATCCGTGGCAGCAGGTGGTCCCGTAAATAGCCCGGTCCTATGCCATGGAGCGCTTTAAAGGTGGTAACCAAACACCTTTATGTAGAGAACAGTTCTGTTTTCTTCGCCGTTTCTTTGAAATCGGGTAGAGCAAAAGCGCTAAATTCTTTATGCTCAAAATGAAGTGAAAACGAAGCATTGGCCCCTTGTAATGTTTTTTTTTCCCCCCATAAACATTTGGGGAGGGAAGGAATTGTAATGCTCCTGAAAAAATAGTACAGGTTAGTTCTCGAACTTACAATTCATTTAGTGACCATTCAAAGTTAAAACTGCCCTAAAAAAAAAAAAAAAAGTAACGTATGACTATTTTTCACACTTAACGACCTTTGTGGTAGCCTGATGGTCACATGAACAAAATGTGGACTCTTGGCAACTGACTCATATTGATGACAGGTGCAGGGTTCCTGGCGGGGGTGAAATCCAGCAGGTTCTGACAGGTTCTGGTGAACCGGTAGCGGAAATTTTGAGCAGTTCAGAGAACCGGCAAACACCACCTCTGGCTGGCCCCAAAGTGGGGAGGGAATGGAGATTTTGCAGTATCCTTTCCCTGCCACACCCTCCAAGCCATGCCCACCAAGCCACAACACGCCCACCAAGTCATGCCCACAGAACCGGTAGTAAAAAAAATAAAATAGATTTCACCACTGGTGATCACCTTCTGCGACCTTCTGACAAGCAAAATCAATGGGGAAACCAGATTCACTTAGCAGATACTATATTCTTTAAGGTCGGTTAGATCTTCTCATCGTTCCCATCACCCGTCTCCTTACACTTATGACTGTAACTCTGTTGCTTGTATCCTTACGATTTATACTGTAATTGATTGTTTCCTGATTGCTTAATTGTAGCCTATGACTATCACTAAGTGTTGTATCATTAAGTGTTAAATTTGTCCCCTATGACTATCATTAAGTGTTGTAAGTGTTGTACCTTGATGAAGGTATCTTTTCTTTTATGTACACTGAGAGCATATGCACCAAGACAAATTCCTTGTGTGTCCAATCACACTTGGCCAATAAAAAATTCTATTCTATTCTATTCTATTCTATTCTATTCTATTCTATTCTATTCTATTCTATTCTATTCTATTCTATTACCTCTCTCTCTCTCATCTATCTATCATCTATCTGTCTGTCTGTCTGTCTGTCTTTTTATGTACACTGAGAGCATATGCACCAAGACAAATTCCTTGTGTGTCCAATCACACTTGGCCAATATTCTATTCTATTCTATTCTATTCTATTCTATTCTATTCTATTCTATTCTATTCTATTCTATTCTATTCTAACATGATCTTACATTAATAGAATTTTGCATGGGTTTGGGTCTCAATTTGTTGGGTTGATTAATTAAATTGAGGTATCTCTATCTTAATGTATAAATTTTACTATTATTTTATTCCTAAAATGCTCTGGTTGATGAGTGCAATAATAAGCTAAACTTAAAAAAATCCCTTAGTTTCTCATGTAATTTCCTTCCCAAACATTCAGCCAAAGGAATTTTTTTCCCACTGGAGTTTTTTTGCAAATCAAATCAAACCTTGATTACCTCCATAAGGTCAGAGAGAGGTAAAACAGGTAAAAATTGGAAATCTCTTCAGTCTCAAAAGAAAAGAATGCAAGGAGAGATGGATGGTGCATCTTGAGGCCTAGAACTGGGCAACTTGGAAAGAAAGATATATCTGAACAACGATCAAACAGGAGAAACAAGATTTAGATATGTGTGGGAATGTTAAGCTTCTAAAAACCTTCATCATTAAACCATCTTTCCAATCAGCCTCCATGTTTCCAGTGTGTTCCCACTGGCTTGGAACTGAGCCAGGTGGATATTTCTTCCAACATTTGCATATGGGAAAATACATTTTCAACTGATCTCTGAATTCGGAATCTGAGAAACTGTTCCATGAAAGGCTAACTCAGCCTTGAGTTAGATTCAATAATAAAAAAAATGTTTCTTTCTTTCAACATGAAGCTTTTTTTTTTTGTGGGGGTGGGGGAACTAAAATAAAAATGTCATTCTTAGAAATGTAAACCATTATGATTTAAATCACATAAGTTGTTCCAGTATTACTGAAAAACATGATTGAATTAATGTATTTTACTTGGGAAATTCACCAGAGAGATAGGAAAGTACATTTGCATTTCATACTTGAGCAGTTCTTGGTTAACATCTTTTATTTCATATTAAAATGTACTTGGTGCAGTATTTTCCCAAGCATTAATGCTAATCCATTTTAAACATAATCTTTCTGTAGAATTTCAAGTTTATACAAAGAGGTGGTTTTGTTGTTGTTGTTGTTGTTTATCATCAGATAAAATAAGTCTGGGACCAATTCAGAGAATATTAAAGACGTGACATGTTTCATCTAGTGCTTAACTAAAGAAATATGACCATGTACTTTTAATTAAGACTGCTGATCCTTTAAGATGATTTGGAAATAGAAATAATTGCAATCTGGAAAATATTCTTTGCTCTGAAAAGTATAGGAAGATGGCTATTTTACCAAAACAATGAAGCAAACATTCCTATTTTGCTGACTATGTTTTATTAGCAGAAAAAAAAAATAAATGCAGCTAGTCCTTGACTTGTGACCACAACTATGCCCCAAATTCCATTACTAAGCAAAATAGTTATTAAATGAATTTTGCCCCATTTTTATGATCTGTCTTGCCACAGTTATTAAGTGAATCACTCCAATAGTTAAGCAACATGATTGTTAAATAAATCTAGTTTCCCTATTGATTTTGCCTGTCAGAAGGTCACAAAAGGGGATCACATGACCCTGGGATACTAATCATCATAAATATGAGTCAGTTGCCAAGCAACCAAATTTTGATCACATGACCACATGGATGCTGCAACAATTGTAAGTGTGAAGATGTCAGAAATCACTTTTTTCATTGCCTTTGTGTCAGGCCTGGAAGCCATCTTTTTCTTTGGGCCTTCAGGCCTGCCATATAATAATAATATTTATTTTATCAAGCACATATAAGACAACAGATAAAAGTAGAAACATGATTATGAATACATGAAATGGATACGAATAAATGGGGACAGTAGGACAGGGATGGTAGGCACGCTGGTGCACTTATGCACTCCCCTTACAGATCTCTTAGGAATGGGATGAGGTTGACAGTAGACAGTCTAAGGTTAAAGTTTTGGAAGTTTGGGGAAGAAACCACAGAGTCAGGTAGTGCATTCCAGGCATTGAACACTCTGTTGCTGAAGTCGTATTTTCTGCAGTCAAATTTGGAGCGGTTCACCTTAAGTTAGTATCCATCATTTGCTTGTGTATTGTTGTAGTTGAAGCTAAAGTAGTCACTCTGGAACGAACTCCCCCCGGGCTTACGCCAGATATCTGACCTTCGGACATTCCGTCGCGAACTGAAAACATATCTTTTTATTCGCGCGGGGCTGGCTTGAATGAAATTTTAAACTTAAATTTTTAGCAATTTTAATGGGGTTATTGGTTTTATGGTAAATTTCTTAAATTTTTCAGGCTCATTTAATAAGTTTTTAACTGATTTTAATTTTGTATATTGTATATTGTTCTTTGTTGGTTTTATTCTGCCTGTACACCGCCCTGAGTCCTTCGGGAGAAGGGCGGTATAAAAATCAAATAAATATAAATATAAAATAAATATTGACAGGCATTGTAGCAGATAATTTTATGATCTATCCTTAGGTCAGACCAAAGGCGGCGTAGTTCTAAATTGTCTAAGCCCAAAATTTCAAGTCTGGTGGCATAAGGTACTTTATTGAGAACAGAAAAGTGGAGGACTCTTCTTGTGAAATTTAGTGCTGTGGGAAACTGGGAGGAAGGATTGTATGGAGCAGAGATGATACTGTATATAATCATAATAACATTCGTTTCTCAGAGAGTCAAGGATATCTTGCCCTGCACTTTAAGGGGTGTGGCTGGGAGGCATCTCCAGTTGGAATGGTGCTTTGATTGGACCACGTAATGGACATGTGGGTGCGGGGCAGGGACTTGGAGCTTTGTTTGGGTGGGAAAAATCTGGAAGCTTTCAGATTCGGGTTTTCCCAGATGTGCCAATACGACATCTCTAATAAAAATGAACTTTGAGGAACTTCAAGCCTCCGAGTTTTCTTTTGTTGGGGGTGTTACTTGGAACCCTGACATTGACACTTTGTACATTTGAACAATCACTAAAAGAATTGTGGTAAGTCAAGAATTACCTTTATAGGAAGATATTTTTAGATCTCCTAGTTCATCGATTGTAAATAGACAATCAAACAAAAAAAAAAATGCAAAAATGTATGATCATCAATAACTCTGTTACACTGTATTATTGTCTCATTCTCTGTGCTGTTTTCCAGATAATTGGTCCTGTCCATAAATTAAGAAATCTAATTGGGATGGGTATTGATAGAAACATACAGAAGGAAGGGAGGGAGGGAGGGAGGGAGGAGAGAGGGAGGAAGGGAGGGGAGAGAGAGAGAGAGAGAGAGAGAGAGAGAGAGAGAGAGAGAGAGAGAGAGAGAGAGAGAGAAAGAAAGAAAGAAAGAAAGAAAGAAAGAAAGAAAGAAAAAGATAGAAAACGAACTTTTTTTGGAAGAAGACAAGAGTTATTAAGATGGGTGACATGTAAATTTAATAAATGAAATATAAAATAACATTTAAAAAAGCAGAGATCTATTGTATTACAGGCTGAGCTTAAGGCAATGGTTAGTAAAGTAAGCGAATGTCCCCAGGAGACTTTTTTAACTATTTTGCTTAATTCTAGTTAAGCAAATTCTAATTAACGTTTCCAAAGGATAGTTAAAAGAAAAAGAAAAAAAAAAACTTTGGAAATTTTCTTAAAGTTTAGAAATGATATCTCTTTCATTCCTGAAGCGAATTAAAGTATTCACTAGCGAAGATTTAATATTGTATTTGTCACAGATAAATGATGTCATTGATATTGATGCTATAGTTATTTAGTTCAATTCTGTATTTCTTGCATATTTCTGGTATTCTATAGATTTGGTTTGCAGTTACCTCTAGGTCCTCCTTATTTTATAGAAAAGCTTCAGGCTAAATCAAACAAATTCAATACTTTTTTCAGCAGACTATGGATGAAAAAACAAAACAAAAAAACTGCCATTAGGCAAACTTGCTAGTGAAGTTCACCTCCAATAAAATTTGGTTAACAATTTAGAAGGTCTCCTCCAGATGACCTTTTGAGGTATTTCAGGATAAAAAGCCAGTAGAAAGTACCCTGATTTAAAAAAAAGAAAAAGAAAAAGGAAAGGAAATATTTCCAGGTTGATAAAGTTGCTATTCTTATGCCTAAATCATTTTTTGAGTTGAATTTTCTTTCTTTCTTTCTTTCTTTCTTTCTTTCTTTCTTTCTTTCTTTCTTTCTTTCTTTCTTTCCTTCCTTCCCTCCCTCCCTCCCTCCCTTCTTTCTTTTCTTCCTTCCTTCCTCAATTTTCTCGTCTTTTAACAGCTAATTGCATGCTCTTCTGATGAAGACTCATTAGGATTCAGAAAGCATTGAAATAGAGACCTTATAACTATCTTCAGTTCTTCAATGTGAATAATAAAAGTATCCAAAATACAAAGAAGCTTAAAGAGAACATTTAATGAGAGCAAATAATGAAGGGTAATAGATGAATTTCAGACTGTTACATATAGTGAATGAAAGGAAAATTCCTTGCCATGGAATCGAGTGAAAGGCTTAAAAAACCCTATATGACCTATCTGTTCTTAACAAATAGGGTCCAGGAAAAGCATAAGTTAGGATTCTCCTTTTAGGGGCTTTGAGAAGAAGAGAAGTTTGTTTCCCCTTTTCTTTTCTTTTCTTTTCTTTTCTTTTCTGTTCTGTTCTTTTCTTTTCTTTTCTTTCTGTCTGCTTTTCTCCTTTTAGGCTATCTGAAAGCATATAAGAGGGAAAGTCCCTGCAGTCACTAACAACAGAACTGGATCTAGCAATTCATACAGCAGTCATCAAGTCAGTAGAATTGGTCAATACATCAAATCTGTTTTAGAACTACGGCCTGGGTTGGTTTCTGTGTTGTGTGTGTGTGTGTGTGTGTGTGTGAGAGAGAGAGAGAGAGAGAGAGAGAGAGAGAGAGAGAGAGAGACAGAGACAGAGACAGAGACAGAGAGACAGAGACAGAAAGAGAAAGAGAGAGACAGACAGACAGACAGAGACAGAGTCAGAGTCAGAGAGACAGAGACAGAGACAGACAGAGACAGAGACAGAGAGACAGGGACACATAGAGAGAGACAGAGACAGAGAGACAGAGTCAGAGAGAGACAGAGAGAGACAGAGAGAGAGACAGAGAGACAGAGACAGAGATAGAGATAGAGAGAAAGAGAGAGAGACAGAGTCAGAGAGAGCGAGAGAGAGACAGAGAAAGACACAGAGAGAGAGAGACACAGGGACACACACACACACACACACACACACACAGAGAGAGAGAGAGAGAGAGACAGAGACAGAGAGAGACAGAGATAGAGACAGAGAGAGAAGAGAGAGAGACAGAGTCAGAGAGAGCGAGAGAGACAGAGAAAGACACAGAGAGAGAGAGACACAGGGACACACACACACACACACACACACACACAGAGAGAGACAGAGACAGAGAGAGACAGAGATAGAGACAGAGAGACAGAGAAAGAGAGAAAGAGAAAGAGAGAGAGACAGAGTCAGAGAGAGCGAGAGAGAGACAGAGAAAGACACAGAGAGAGAAAAAGACAGGGACACACACAGAGAGAGAGAGAGAGAGAGAGAGAGAGACAGAGACAGAGACAGAGAGAGGGCGGAGAAGGGTTGGACTACAAGATCTCCAAGTTCCCTTCCAACTCTGATATTCTATGTTCTAATAAAAGTATTCCCTGAATATGCCATTTTTTTCTTCTTATTTTCTCCAGATTATTTTTTGCTCCTTATTTTCATCAATAGCATCCTTGCTGAAATACTCCAACGTCCAAAATAGACCACCTATCTACACTCTAATGGATAGATTGTCAGTAACATTGCTGTGATTGCATCGGCAGGAAAATAGGTTCCATAATCAAGAAAATTGTTGCTGATCACAAACCAGTTGATAACCTCTTAAAACCTTCTGTCCTGCATAGCTCCATAGGAGCAGCCGTGTGAGACAAGTAATGTATGAAGTTGTGTAATCATAATGACACAGTGGTCACTCACAAATTTAATTCTTTAGAGTGGTTATTTGCTTATTAGAAACAAATATAACGTGTTATCATCAGGAATAAAAATTGCTGTCGGTGTACTTGCATCTCAGGATGCCTTCATTTATTCTAATAGAATATTTTAGAATGTGAAGGTGACTTCAGAACACTGTATTTATTAGTTTCTAGTAGATGCAAGGGACGTGGTGGCTCAGGGGCTAGGACGTTGAGCTTGTCAATTGAAAGGTCAGCAGCTCAGCAGTTCGAATCCCTAGTGCTGCCGTGTAACAGGGTGAGCTCCCGTTACTTGTCCCAGCTTCTGCCAACCTAGCAGTTTCGAAAGCACATAAAAATGCAAGTAGAAAAAATAGGGACCACCTTTGGTGGGAAGGTAACAGCGTTCTGTGCGCATTTGGCGTAGAGTCATGCCGGCCATATGACCACGGAGACGTTTTCGGACAGCACTGGATCTTCGGCTTTGAAACAGAGATGAGCACCGTGCCCTAGAGTCGGCAACGAGTAGCAGCTGTGTGCGAGGGGAACCTTTACCTTTACCTAGTCGATGCTGAGGTTTAGGTTTGACTTGTGGAGAAGAATGAAGTGATGTTGATATTTCTCTGTGCATATTAACGCTGATTGAAATGGCCACTTTGATTTAGTAAATTGATCTGGGTGCAATTGACTTTTCATAGAATTTTCATCAATTGTACCAATTAAATCAAAGTGAGTCCAGATGATCGGAGTCCCATTCGGCAGACTTTAGATGCAATGGTCAAAATTGGAATTCAGACTTCGTCTTCAAGTAACGGACAAGGGCTATCCTTTCTGAATTGGCTAAAACAATATTTGTACCTTTTATACAATTCGCTCACATTTTTATACAAATTACGCAAATGTGTCTGAATATTATACGATTTGCATGACACTTACGTAAAGTATGCAAGAGATTTGAACTATTTCAATCCTTATTTCGCAATCTAACAGAATAGCCTCCTCCCCAAGCAGTCTGTAGAAATGAGGTTTTAATGCAATTCAGAAAATCAAATTGAGTCAATTCCTCATTTAGAAAAACAAAAAAAAAATAGAAGAGGGCTGCACATTCAAAATGAATAAATCAGTTTGAAACCCCTTCAAAATTTGTTCTGCATGGAAATTCGGTGAAAGGTTTCAAATCACATCTACCAAGTTTTACATGGTCCTGTCTTGTCACACAGGACTGTTCCTCATGTTCTGTCTTCTGGTTACTCAATAAAAATAGCTTTTGGAAGACCTTCAAAGCTTTACTCACGTCATAGCAACATTTCTTGTAGACTGGGAAGAAAATACCCTCAGCTTATCTGTCAATCATCTGACTGAAGACCGAGGTTTTCAGGATTTCTCCTGCTCCACAAAAGCCTCATGGACAGTCTTACCTTCAACGGTTTCAGCTAACAGTCTTGGAGAATCCTTTTTGTGGTCCTCCAGCAGCCTGTGGAGCTGGCAACGGACTTGGACAGCGATGAGGATGAGGAAGAGCGTGGGTCAGTCCTGGAGGCTGGGGAAGATCTGGATGAGGGCTCTGCTTCGGAGGCAGAGGTGGGGCCAGGGTCATCGGGGAGTGAGATGCAGACTGCAGAGCCTCCAGAGACTGATAGCAGTGAAGCAGAGGAACAGGAGGAGCCTGTTCCTCTGCCTCACTACACGCATGAGAAGAGCTGCCAGAAGGCAAGAGCAGCTCAAGTAAAGAGGACGACTCGGGAGTAGGGCCAAGAGATGATTGGCCCATCCCATAAGGCTCAAAACAGACTAGCAACGGCATTTGGGCTTTGCTGGAAAACAACGTTGGTACTTCATATTCTTGCATCTATTTTTGTATCAGTGTCTTCTGAACATTTGCTAAAAGAGGCCTTTGGCAGTTTGCCTAATTGGACCAAGGTTGGTGATAGGACTGAAGAATTTGTGTTGGGAGGAATTTGCTTTAATTTAGTTGAACTATGCTGAGAATGAAGTAATTCTCAGCTGTTTGAATAAACTTTATTTGTTTTTTCACTTCCCTACTACCTACTTGGGCCTGGGTCACAACACTCCTCAAATCGATAGCCATCATTTCACAATAACTGAAATGTTCCACAATTTTAACTTGATGCTACCTGAAATTTTTCTTTAAACTATTATATATCTCTCCACCTCATTGGATGATCCCAATTTCTGATATTCTGGGGAGAATCATCTTGAGGTAAGATGATGGCTTATATCAGAGGTGGGTTTAATATAATATAATATAACAACAGAGTTGGAAGGGACCTTGGAGGCCTTCTAGTCCAACCCCCTGCCCAGGCAGGAAACCCTACACCATTTCAGTCAGATGGTTATCCAACATTTTCTTAAAAATTTCCAGTGTTGGAGCATTCACAACTTCTGCAGGCAAGTCGTTCCACTTATTAATTGTTCTAACTGTCAGGAAATTTCTTCTTAGTTCTAGATTGCTTCTTTCCTTGATCAGTTTCCACCCATTGCTTCTTGTTCTACCCTCAGGTGCTTTGGAGAACAGCCCGACTCCCTCTTCTTTGTGGCAACCCCTGAGATATTGGAACACTGCTATCATGTCTCCCCTAGTCCTTCTTTCAGCCGGTTCTGACCAGTTCTGGAGAACCAGTAGTGGAAATTTTGAGTAGTTCGGAGAACCAGTAGTAAAAATTCTGATTGGACCCACCCCCATCTATTTTCTGCCTTCCGCGTCTCAGATGATCAGGAGGAAATGGGGATTTTGCAGTATCTTTCCTTTGGGTTGGGGAGGGAATGGAGATTTTACAGGATCCTTCCCCTGGAGTGGGATGGGAATGGTGATTTTACATAATCATTTCCCTCCCATGCCCACCAAGCCATGCGCACCAAGCCATGCCATGCCCACCAAGCCACACCCACAGAACAGGTGGTAAAAAATTTTGAAACCCACCAGCGGCCTATACATGTTATAAGGAAAGGGAAGGAGGAAGGGAGGGAGGAAGAAAGGAAGCTCAAGTTTCTTTTTTTTTTACTTTTCCTTCTAAATTAAAAAGACCCAAACATGTTCAAATTTAGAGTACATAGTGTTCTTCCCTCTTTGACTGCACAACAGCATCTCTGTGACACTATAGGGCACTGCACATCAAAACAACTAGATACAAGGACAGTTTTTCCCCCATGCCATCACTCTGCTACACAACTAATTCCCATAATGCGGTCAAACTAACTAATAGGGCTGTATTACCATCATTAGTCTTATCTTCCCTATTCCCTATCCTCTTATCTTCTTATGACTATAACTTTATTGCTTGTTATAGCAAAAATTATATTGTTTACTTAGTATTCTAGTATGATTTATGTTGATTGCTTATTTAGTATCCATGACTATCACTAGAATAGAGAAGAGTAGAATAGAATAGAATAGAATAGAATAGAATAGAATAGAATAGAATAGAATAGAATAGAATAGAATAGAATAGAATAGAATTCTTTATTGGCCAAGTGTGATTGGACACACAAGGAATTTGTCTTTGGTGCATGTGCTCTCAGTGTACATAAAAAGACAAGATACATTCATCAACAGTCATAAGATACAACTCTTAATGATAGTCATCGGGAACAAGTAAGCAATCAAATCATATTAGGAAACAATCATATAAATCTTAAGGATACCATCAACAAGGTTACAGTCATATAGTCACAAGTGGGAGGATATGGGTGATGGGAACGATGAGAAGATTAATAGTAGTGCAGACTTAGTAAGTGTTGTATCTAGTGTTTTACGATGAATGTATTTTACAATGACTATTTTAATTATCTATCACTATTGCTGTATGGGCATTGAGAGCTTATGCACCGAAAACAAATTCCTTGTGTGTCTAATCATACTTGGTCAATAAAGAAGTCTATTTTATTCTACTCTGCTCTGCTTTGCTCTACTCTGCTCCACTCCGCTCCACTCCACTCCACTCCATTCTTTTGGATTAAGAGAGAATGACTGGTCAATTGAGAGGGGATTAAAAGGTGTTTCACATTTTTATCCAGCTACCACTTTATAATTTTCTGTCCGCTTTTCAATTTCTGACTTCTTTCATATTTAAGATCTTTGTTTACAATGGTGAATCTTCAGTTTGTACTTTGAGGGCACAAAAATCACAACCATCTGCAGCATGGCTATTTTTCTCCAAAGCTAGCCATTGCCGTCTGTCCAGCTGTGTAACTCATTTCTAATTTGCATAGCAGTAAGTTGGTGGAAAGGCTAATATTACAAAGCTCTTGGAGACCGATCCTCAGGGCAGCTCAACCAGCAGAAATCATAGGGACTAATAAAACTATTGTTGTTCCAGTGGAAGGCTTTGATGATTGGGCCATAAAGACTGCTGATATGTTTAATTATTTGGGAGTTGGGAATGATATCATATTCCCTCCTGTTTTATCGAAAATCTTCAGGGATTTGGTATCAATTTGTAATCCTGGATATTAAATTTAGTCCAAGTCTCTGGCTCCTACTGCTTTTATATTTCTTAAGACATTGCATATCCTTAGGGGAAGATATTCAGTTTTATGTTGGCAAGCTGGAAAAGAAAGGAATGACTCGTGATGTTTTGGAAAAAATCCAGGAATTTGCTGTTCTGGAAGAATCTCAGATAATGTTGTATAACTGTTAAGTCTTAGATTTTTTTTTTGAACAAGACTTCATAGAACATAGAATAAGAGAGTTGGGAGGGACATTTTTACCAGGTTCGCCTGGTTCGCCAGTTGCGCCCCTTTCTAGATCGGGATTCCCTATGCACGGTCACTCATGCCCTCATCACTTCTCGCCTGGACTACTACAATGCTCTCTACATGGGACTTCCCTTGAGGAGCACCCGGAGGCTTCAGTTGGTTTAGAATGCAGCTGCGCGGGTGACAGAGGAGCAACTCGAGGCTCCCATGTAACACCTCTCCTGCGCAAGCTGCACTGGCTGCCTGTGGTCTTCCGGGTGCACTTCAAGGTGCTGGTTATCACCTTTAAAGAGCTCCATGGCATAGGACCCGGATATCTTCGGGACCGCCTTCTGTTACCATATGCCTCCCACCGACCGGTGCGCTCCCATAGAGAGGGTCTCCTCAGGGTGCCGTCAGCCAAACAATGCTGGCTGGCGACCCCCAGGGGGAGAGCCTTCTCTATGGGGGCACCTACCCTCTGGAATGAGCTTCCTCCTGGACTCCATCAACTTCCTGACCTCCGGACCTTTCACCGCAAGCTGAAGACATATTTATTCTTCCGAGCAGGACTGGCATAAAACGGGTTTTTAAATTGGATTTTAAATGGGGTTTTATATTATGTATTTTATAATTTTAAATTATTGACCATAGTGAATAAGTTTTTTAATTGGTTTTATTTTATTGTAGTGTATTGTATTGTATTTTATTTGGTTGTTAACCGCCCTGAGTCCTTCGGGAGAAGGGCGGTATAAAAATTAAATTATTATTATTATTATTATTATTATTATTATTATTATTATTATTATTATTATTATTATTATTATTATTATTATTATTATTATTATTATTATTATTATTATTATTATTACATTGGAGGTCTTCTAGCCCAACCCCCTGCTCAAGTTTTACCATTTCAGACAAATGGTTGTTCCTTTTTGAAAGTCTCCAGTGATAGAATACGTGCATCTTCTGGACACAAGCTATTCTATTAGTAGTTTGCTCTAACCGTTAGGAATATTCTCCTTAGTTCTTGTTAGAACTAAGTTAAGTTGTGAAGTCATGTCTGACCCATCATGACTCCAAGGGCAACTTTCCTCCAGGCCTTCCTATCCTCTACCATCCCCCAGAGACCATTTAAGCTCACGCCTACTGCTTCAGTGGCTCCATCCAGCCTCCTCGTTCTCTGCTGTCCCCTTCTTCTTTTGCCCTTAATCTTTCCCAGCATTAGGCTCTTGTCCAGTGAGTCCTTCCTTCTCATTAGGTGGCCAAAATATTTCAGTTTCATCTTCAGGATCTGGCCTTCTAAAGAGCAGTCAGAGTTGATCTCCTCTAGACTGACTTGCTTGTTCGCCTTGCAGTCCAAGGGACTCCCATGAGTCTTCTCCAGCACCAGAGTTCAAAGGCCTCGATTGTTTGGTGCTCAGCCTTCCTTATGGTCCAACTTTCACAGCCATACATTGCAAGTGGGAAAACCATAGCCTTGACTATACGCACTTTTCTTGGCAGGGTGATGTCTCTGCCTTTTAGTATGCTCTCCTTAGTTCTAGGTTGCTTCTTTCTCTGGTTAGTTTCCATCCATTGTTTTTTTTTTGTCTTGCTTTTTGGTTCTTTGGAAAATACTTTGACCTCCTCTTCTTTGTGGCAGCCCCTCAAATATTGGAACACTGCTATCATGTCACCCCAGTCCTTCTTTCCATTAGACTAGACATACCCAATTCCTGTTCTTTATATATTTTAGCCTTCAGCCCCCTAATCAGTCTTGTTGCTCTGCTTTTTACTTCCTTAGGACAATTTGCATCTTCTGTTTCAGCGTATCTGCCTTTGAAGCTGTGGGTTACCTTAATAATCAAGACAACTTATGTTAATTGTAGTACTAGTAATAATAAACCTTGTTTATCAAGGATTACTTTAGGCACATCTTTCCTAACACTCTTTAATATTCCCAACCCTCAATTCAAAATAATTAAGTGGCTAATTTGCAGCCATTCAAGAAACATTTATTCCTCAGAGTAGGAATTTATCTGTGGCTGGCTTATTTTAGTGGCCTCTGACATTTTGATAGTCCAGATATGGTAACTTTGAAGTTTCCCTTTCATCATCTCTTCCCTTGGTGTGAATGTGTGAAGATGCCAGGTTAAAAAAATATGCCAGTAACTATAAAACTCCAATTTATTAACAAGCAAACAAACAAAAAATCATCTGTAGCAATTAATAATAAAACAGGGAAAAAAATATTTTCTCCACTACTGTGAAGTTTTATTTGTGTAATGTAATAAGGAAGAGGTTTTTTTAAAGACCTGAAGGTGTGCAAAACTAAATATGTATTGCTGTCCAAGAAAATCTATAATATTTTTGGAAGAGTAAAAATGCAAATTGAAATTTATATTTGTGTAGATTAAAAGAAAACAATAAAGTAAAGGTTCCCGTCGCACATATGTGCTAGTCGTTCCTGACTCTAGGGGGCAGTGCTCATCTCTGTTTCAAAGCCGAAGAGCCAGCACTGTCCGAAGATGCCTCTATGGTCATGTGGCCAGCATGACTAAATACCAAAGGTGCACAGAACACTGTTACCTTCCCACCAAAGGTGGTCCCTATTTTTCTACTTGCATGTTTTACATGCTTTCGAACTGCTAGGTTGGCAGAAGCTGGGACAAATAACGGGAGCTCACCCATTCGAACCACTGAACTGGCGACCTTTCGATCAACAAGCTTGACATCTTAGCCACTGAGCCACCTCGTCCCAAGCTAAAAGAAAACAGTAATGTAGGATAAATCATTGCCAGCCAGCTTGGCTTCTTCCGTAAAATTCGCAGCACCAGTAATTGCGGCAAACTCTTCCTGCATCTGAGCACACACACACGCACACACGCACACACACAAACATAAACACACACATTAGTTAATTAATTGGTAGTCCAGAAGTGAGGATCCTCTCTGGTTCTTTTCCTGGACAAATTCTTGCTCCCAGATCTGTCCTGTTGTTTCTTTGATGCTTTTAATAATTCTCATCCAGCCATCTTCCTTTTCTTCTACTGCCTGAAAAGCTGAATTGCATTTTGAAGCATCCCATATAAACACACAAAGGATTGCAGCTTTAAACAAAAAGACTCTCCAGTGGTTAGCTTGTTAAATGTCTTTTTTCTCAGCGGTGTATCATTTCTGCAGCTTTATGGAGGTCTTGCACTTGGATTTTGTCTTTTAATTGTTATTGCTGTAACTTAACACTAAAGTCTCTTAAATTATTCATCTTATGGACAGCATTATTTAGAAGTGTGACCTCTGCTTTCAGGTTGAGCAGTTTCAAATCCCAATTATCAACATTTGCACAACTGATTTGCCTTTAAAGAAATGAGTTTCTTGGCTTGCACATTTGATTATAAGATCTGAGTACTGGAGCTTGATTTCAGATTAATTAATTGTACTTCAGAATTCTTTGATATGTCCCCTCTGTCTCCTTAGAGTATTTTGAATTACTTTACATCACTCAAACATTAAAATGGGATAAAGTCTAATTTGAGTCCAGCTCAATGAATATATTTCGAAGAATATCTGACTCAGACGATTATGTGTATATAATGATAATTTTCTAAGTGACTTCAGGTTTTTGCTGTTGTTTTAGTTTCTTAGTTTAGTGTTCAAATCAAGCAAGAGATACATTTATTTATTTTTCATTAAATTTTTAATCCTATCTTTATTTCTATGGAGATTCTCAGTCATCCAGGTCATAGTTGCCCCAAAGATGCTTTTTCCAAAGCTATTGGATTTTGTTTTTCTTTGAAGACATTTCACTTCTCACCCAAGATGCTTCAGTCAGAAAAAATGCACCTTTGGGAATACAAAGTCTTAGTAAGACCACACCTAGAATACTGCATCCAGTTTTGGTCACCACACTATAAAAAGAGATGTTGAGACTCTAGAAAAAGTGCAGAGAAGAGCAATCAGGATGATTAGGGGACTAGAGACTAAAACATATGAAGAAAGATTGCAGGAACTGGGCATGGCTAGTCTAGTGAAGAGAAGGACCAGGGGAGTCATGATAGCAGTCTTCCAATATTTGAGGGGCTGCCACAGAGAGGAGGGGGGTCAAGCTATTTTCCAAGGCACCTGAAGGCCAGATAAGGAATAATGTATGGAAACTGAACAAGGAGAGATTCAACCTAAAAATAAGGAGACATTTTCTGACAGTGAGCACAATCAACCCATAGAACAGAAGTTGCCTTTGGAAGTTGTGGGAGCTTCATTGCTTGAGACTTTCAAGATGAGATTGGACTGCCTAAACCAGAAATGGTTTAGGGTCTCCTGCTTGGGTGGGGGATTGGACTAGATGACCTACAAGATCCCTTCCAGCTCTGCTAATCTGTAAAAAATATATCTGTTAAATCCTATCTTTATGTTTTGTCAACTCAAGGAGATGTAAATACCTATTCTCTCATTTTTTTTTTTCCATAAAAACAATCAGATGTGGTGTGTGCTTTTTGATAAAGAGGGACTGGCCCAAAATCACCTTTCTGCTTCCATGCCTAAGATAGTACTGGTACAGTTATAGATCTCTCTTTCCAATTTTCTGTTCACCATCATGACCACTATATGAGTCTGGTGTCAACCCTGAAGCTGGCCTGTCCAAGGCCATTTTGAGACTTCAGAGCTGATACACCAGGGAAGAGGGGTAGGGAGGGGGAAATAGAGATAGTTGGGGTGTTGTAACCAAAATAAAATATTTTCTCTGGTCCTTGGGGGAACCAAGGACATTCCTGCAGGTGCTCGGAAGGAGGGGACTGGAGTCACCTAGCAACTGGACAGCGCCCTGATTGGACCATGTGACTGACTGTTTTGAGAAAGTGACAAATTTTCACTTTTAATCAGGTGAAAACCGCGGGAATATTCAGAGTCAGTTTTCACCAGCTTGTGCCAATATGACATATCCAATAAACCTATTCTTTGAGGAACTTGCCTGCCTCAGAGTTTTGTTTGCTATGGATATGTTACATGGAACCATAACATCTGAGTCTCAGACATCTTCTGTGTGTGTACAACACAAACATGATATATTAAGTACCAAGATGCATATCAAAGGGTCACTTCAAATATCACACACAGACATTTTCAAAAGCAGTTGTCACTTTCATTAATGGTCTTTCTGGTTGAGCGATGAGATTTATACCAAAGGGATTGACTGAAGTTATAAGCCAAAATATAATCACCTGCTTTGTGCTGTTATCAACGGAGAAGTTATTCCTACCAGTGAAAAGTGGCTTGGGCCTGACTTTACCATGTTATCTTCTCACAAAGTACTCTGTGATGATTACTACACGGATATCCTTGTTTTTCTTCTCCATCTATTTGACCATGAACAAAAGATATTCACGAGGGATGCCCGTAGCAGAATTATCTTCACAGTTGTCATTTGTCGAAGTCACTGCCTCAAATATTTGAAGAGAGAGCGTGAAATCAAAATTGCAGATGATTCATGAGGCTCTTCTGTTATGTGACTAAGCTTTCCAGGCAGTCAAACACCCAGGGACTGAGCAAGCCATGCCTGCTTTGGCATTATGGGTTCATCATCTGTTTAACAAAATGTACTTCCTTCTAGCATAGTGGTTCTCAACCTGTGGGTCGCGACCCCGTTGGGGGGTCGAATGACAATTTGCCAGGGGTCGCCTAAAACCATCAGAAATATGGGAAGTATACTTGCAAGTCGAAGAATCGTGCTCCAATGGTTGACTCCACAAGCCAGCTGCAGGCTCTTCAAATCGCTAGCCGAATTCGGCTTCGGGCGCGATGAATTAAAAAAGAGAGAAATCTTTGCTCTGATGTCTCCCTCTCAAGCCAGCTGCAATCACTCCCAATTGCTAGCCTAATCTAGTTTCAGGCGCGATAAACTTAATAGGGGAGGAGTCTCCACTTTAATGCCTCCGTCCTCAAGGCAATCACAAGCAGTTCAGATCACTAGCCAATACGGCTTCAGGCACGATAAATTCAAAACGAAAATAATTTTACGGTTGGGGTCGCCACATCATGGGGAGTTGTATTAAAGGGGTCACAGCACTATAAAGGTTGAGAACCACTGTTCTAGCACAATGTGGAAGATCTTCTGACTTCTTCTAAATGAACAGAAATGGAGATGGTTTCCAGGAATCTACTATGAATGGCTGAAATGACATGTTAATGTTTATATCTGAGTATAGTTCCATCTTCTGTAGTCACCCCATCAATTTTTCTTAGATAATCAAAGATGTGATCTACTTCCAGACAAGACAGTATAATGCAGGACCAAAACCTGCCCTCCATTTTCGGAACCTGGCTCATTCCTTGTAAATGAGAGATTCCCTCACCCACTTCGCTTCTTTGCTTTTTCAAAAGTTTTCAATTAATATTTCAATTAAAACTCATTAGGTTTTTCCACCTTTCTTTAGAATTTCAGAAAGTCCATGTTGATGATTGAGGGTTCACATAATGAAGAGGAAAAGTTGCTATCCTTGTAGTGCAGAGAAGAATGAAAAAGATGGTGAAGGGTCTGGAGGATAAGTAAGCTAAGGAGAAACATGATAGCAGAGTTCCAATATTTTAACAGCTGTCACAAAGAAAAAACATATGGCTTTATTCTTCCTAAAAAGCCAGGTTTTTCAGAGAGAGAGACAGAGACAGAGAGAGACAGGGAGACACACACACACACACACACACACACACACACACACACACACACACAGAAACAGAGACAGAGAGAGACAAAGACAGAGACAGACAGACAGAGACACACACAGAGAGAGACATCCAAACAGACAGACAAAGACAGAGAGAGAGGCTCTAAATGAGAAATTAAATGATTGTCATACCTAATAAACAATGTATTAGCCTGCTTCCTGGACTTAAAGATGGCCCATGACTGAAGGTTTTCAAACAAAGATTGAACTGCCAATTTTCTGGGATAATCTGATGAATTTTGCCGTGGGCAGAAGGTTAATATAGGAGACTTTAAATTCCTCCCAATGTTATTATTCTATGAGTATTCCATGCTCAGGTGACCTTGGATTGGATAAGGGACAGATAGGCATGTTCCTTGCAGAGCGACAAAAAGGATAACTCAGCTGTATCACTATGAGTGCCCGCCAATGCTTTTTTTTTTTTTTTTAAAGTCACAGGTAAAGTGACCTCAAATGCACCATCAATTTTATTCTCTGCATGTTCCTCTTTGCTTCTGAAATGTTCACAGAAATCGAGTAAATTATGGAATGTGACAACCTCGTGTGATCTAGGATCTAAAAAGTTTTCCTACTTTTGGCCTAAATAACTGTAACTGAAATGCTAGATTCCAGGATTTAGTCTCATCCAGTTGGAATTTCTCAAGATTTGTCGTTTCACCAATATAGATTTTGACCTAAATCCTTAAACTGATGTTCTAGACCTAAAATGTCCATAGATAGATAGATAGATAGATGATAGATAGATAGATAGATAGATAGATAGATAGATAGATAGATAGATAGATAGATAGATAGATGATAGAGGGATGGATGAATAGATAGATAGATAGATAGATAGATAGATAGATAGATAGATAGATAGATAGATAAATGATGGATGGGTGGATGGATGGATGGATGATGAATAAATAGATAGATAGATAGATAGATAGATAGATAGATAGATAGATAGATAGATATACAGATAGATGATAGATGATGGATGGATGGATGGATGGATGGATGGATGGATGGATGGATAGACAGACAGACAGACAGACAGATACAGATAGATGATAGATAGATAGATAGATAGATAGATAGATAGATAGATAGATAGATAGATAGATAGATAGATAGATGACAGAAGATAGATAGATACAGAGAGACAGACAGACAAAAAGACAGAGATATGATAGATGCATGGATAGATGTCAGAGAGAGAGAGAGAGAGAGAGAGAGAGAGAGAGAGATAAATAAGAGAAAGAAAGAGAAAGTGAGAGACAGACAGTCAGACAAAGAGACAGACACAGAGACACAGAGAAATACAGAGAAAGAGACCAAACATTAGTTAGATAGATGCTGTTATTTGACCACAATAAAGGTTAGATAGACAGTTTTTGAAACATGACACTGGCGTTTTCTTAAGGAATAAAATAATTTTGTATAAATTATTAAACAGAAAAACATTCAGGTGACTCTGAGTCAGAGCATGATACCATAAAGCAAGAGATGAAGAAATTGTAGAAGAAACATTAAAGGGACTTACTTTTTTTTGTTGTTGTTGTTATTGTTATTTCCGGGGAAAACAAGGAAAAAGAAGAACTGGGGGGGGGCGGAAAGGAACACTATTTATCCTATACTGCTTAATTTCTGTATTCAGAAGGAAAGTATTTAACATGTCAAGTAGTACTTAACTGCATTAGTAATTCTATCCTTTCCACCAAGGATTAGCAATCCCTTCTCATTCAACGTGAATAGCAAACCCGAGAAATAAAATGAAACCGGCTGAGTAGAATTTGATTTGGCTGGATTTGTGCTTTTGATTACACGGCTTAATAAAAGACTGACCTATTAAAAAATATGAGGGATGTTCAAATATATGATTCCTCTGGATCCAAAACACTGATGAAGGCTGGAGCAGCAAAGACAATTTTAAAATACTTCCTGAATCAGAATTTAGTAGCATGAAAAAGATGCATTCTCACTTTCATTGATGAAATAATCGCAACAAAAGAGGGAAATCAATGGGACTGATTCACTGATTATTTAGTTCTCATCAGCTGATTATTGAGACTGATTCACTGATTATTTAGTTCTCATCAGCTAGACATACCCTTCTGGGATTAAAACCTGGGCTCGAATCCCAGAAGGGTATGGCTAGCTGATGAGAACTAAATAGCTTGAAATAGATCTAAACTAGTCTCCCTTTATTTCTTAGTCAGTAAATATAAATTTAACACAAAACAGTTTGTCGTGAAAGCAATTACCTGTGAAGGCTCCTGGATTGGGGCTGAAAGCCAAAAGGGAAGCAGTATGCTCCCTCCCATATTTGGGTAGACCGGGCTGGTTTAATAGGAAAAAACCTACTCTCTGTGTGTGTGTATATGTGTGTTTGTGTGTGTGTGTGTGTGTATGTATGCATATATGTAGGTCTTGGCATATTCGGGTCTTTTCCCATGTAAGGTTGAGAGTATCTTGGCGACGTTTTGACAAGGTCTCACTCGTCATCTTCAGGCTGGTGCTTACGGCTTCATGCTTGTGCGAGCAAAGCATGGTCGGAGCTGCCATCTCTTTATAAATACCGGTGGGGAGGTGGGGAGTGTTGCTGTAAGCGGGTTGGCTGGCTGTGTGGTTGCATCTTGATTGGTAGGTGGAGTGGGTGTTTGCAGATTAATCAGCTGTTTTGTAGCATCCTGCGTGGGTGTGGTCCTAGTTGTGTGCCCATTAGTCTTTTTAAGACTCGCACAAGCACAAAGCCGTAAGCACCAGCCTGAAGATGACGAGTGAGACCTCGTTGAAATGTCACCAAGATACTCTCAACCTTACACGAGAAAAGACCTGAATACACTAAGACCTATATATATGTGTGTGTGTGTGTGTATGTATATGTGTGTGTGTGTGTGTGTTTGTGTACACACACACACACACACATATGCACGCACACACAAAAATACATTTAAGCATTAAGATCAAGAAAAATAAGATTCCACAAATACAAAAGCCATTTGTTCAAATCCAATTTCAAATTACTGTTGGAAGAAATGTCCATCTGGATTCAGTTCCAAGTGGGGAAAAAGACACTGGAAAAATGGAGGCTATTTGGAAGGATGGCTTAATGGTGGACGGGATCACATGATTTGAGGTCCTGGGCAAATTGAGCACATGGGTGAGAAAGAGAGAGAGAGAGAGAGAGAGAGAGAGAGAGAGAGATATTTATACCCTCTCTTGGGCTTTGAATTTTAGCTTCCTGTTCCTGTGGCAAGCTATTGGCTGCTGTAGGGGTCATAGCTAACCTTGTAGGTTTTCTGAGTCAAGCTTGTTTGAACTGTGCTGGGTGATGTAATGAAGGGGCTTGGGGCAATTCCTATTATGGCTGAGGGCTTTGTCCTGGTTTGGATCTTGAGTGAGGGCTAATCCTATCATATCCTGAGGGCCATGTATTTTGTGTTGTGGATAAGCTGGCCCAACCTTTGTCTTGTAGATAGGTTGGGACCAAAATAAATGCTGGTGGGGGCAGGGAGCTGAGGCTCTGAGTTTGTCTTTAGAAACATGTTTCTCCTTTAGGGAAACTATAATATTCTGCCTTTTTAATATTTCCTATAATATTTCACTTTACCTCTTGAAAAAAGCACCTTTGGGACACTGGAGAACCGGGTCTCCTATTCTAATCTGCTGGAGATGGCCAAGAAGAGCATCACAATGAATGGTATCAAAAGCTATCAAGAGATCACAAAAGGTTCCACTTTCTTGATCCCAGCATAATGAATGCATTATGTGATGCATTCTTGGTCTGAACCCCAATGGCCAAGGCTCCAAATAAAATAATTTAGGTTTCATGCACCTTATTCAGATAAGACAGATATTTGGGGAAGTGATGCCAAAGATTACAAGTGTAGAAGAGTTTGAGGAAATGCTTCGATAAAAAGGGAAAACATGACATCATGTTCCTCTCTCAATCATTGCCACTTATATTTTATTAGTACTTTCTAAATGAGGATTTGTTGGAAGTGGGAATAAAAGAAGAGATAACCATTTTAAAAATGGATTAATGAACGTTGCTTCTGGGTTGTTAGAAAGCTATGAATCTGGGAGAAAAGGAAGACATAACTTAAGGGACACAGATTTGAGAGTTTTATAATCAGGGCAAGTTCCATGGGAGGAATTCAGGTTTTCCATTTCTCACCTCCCTTGCAAGGAACATTGAGAATCAAGAGCAACAGTTTCGTAGCTTCTTATGGGATAAGAGGGTTTTTAGCAAGGGCTGGTAGAAGTTGTCATGGTCCTGACTCTGTTTATCAAGCGTATGGAACAAGATTTTTGGCAGGGTCAGATTAGAAAGGCTGACCTAACTAAATGAACATTTGGGAGTTCAACTCAGTGTCTGAATCCTTGCCTGTTGTTTAATTAAACTGTATAGCTGAGTCTAGGAATTGTTTGGGACACCAAATATAAGCAGATACAGGAAAGAGTTAACCACAGGAATGGATACCTGGTGATCTATAATTACTGTATTTTTCAGACTATAAGACACACTTTTTCCCCTTAAAAGAGGCTGAAAATTTGGGTTCGTCTTATACTCCGAATGTAGCCAAAACTGTGAGGCACGGAGGAGGTGATGGTCTATGGCAATCCCTGCAGCCTGGAACAGCTGATTGGCGGTATCCCGGGAGGCTGATCCACCCACCAATCAGCTGCTCGTGCTGAATCAGGCTGCAATAATGCGCTGAAGCTGACCTGACTGTTCACTATTTGCTGCAAGGACTGTCAGTGTTTGCAGCAGCAATCACACCCAGAAAGCACATACTGTTTAATTAACTGATTCAGAAGGATTCAATAACTTCTCTTTCTATATAATATAAAGTAAATATACAATACCAAAAGCAGATTTTCCAACACTAGCAAAACACAAGCAGAGGAGAGGAGTTTCAGTTTCAGATTTAGTTTCGGAGATCAGCACAGCATGCATCTTGAGAACAGTTGACCTTAGCCATGCCCAGGCTCCTTGCTGTCTTCTTCCTTGTTGCTCACACAGCAAATACTGTTTCAGTTTCCAAACAGTCTTCAACTCTCTCACACACTGGACACTAGCCAGATGAATACCAATGGATCTGGTAGGCAGAGGCAGAATTTTTTTTCTTATTTTCCTCCCCAAAAACTAAGGTGCATCTTATACTCCGAAAAATACGGTAACCATAAGACCTGGGAACTCAGTGTTCTAATGTAGAGGCTGGGCCTCTACATTATGTGTCTTATTACCCATTGCAGTAGGCTTTTGAATTAATCCAACCTTACCAATCACAGTGACTACTATCTCCTCTTGCATGACTAATAACTTCCTGTAGCTTTTACCATAGTCAGGCATATAAAGGAATAACTTGCATAAGTCTATAAAGACGCTTCATGTCTCCATCCCTCTTTAGGTTTTTGTAGTCAGTCTCTCTGCTACTGACAATAAACCAATTGGTGTTTCAGTGTAATTGTGTCCTGATCTCTGCTTCAAGCATACCCCTGAGAAATTCTGCTTCCCAGCTTACCATTTCATGTTGCTGAAACGACTATCGTGCATTTTTTTTCCAGCATCCTTTGTAAAGCTAGAGTTTACTTTCATAGTCTGCAAACCAGAACCCTTTGATCTTCTTCAAGGATTCATCAATAACATTCAAGTCTTAAAGGAGGGATCGGCTTTTAAAAACAACATCAACTGTAGCACTTTTATAATGCACTGTTGGGGCACATTTTCTGTAATCACTCTGACTTTACGTAACCTGGGGAATATCAAGAGGAAGCCTACTCCCTCAATGGAGCAGTTTTCCTGTAATTAGATGTGTCAGAAGAAAGCTAACATCATAATACTGTGGAAGCATGTGAGGTCCATTTTGAAATCTAGAGTGTCAGGTCACCTGAGACTTAGTTAAATCTGATATATTAGTAGTGAAGTATTAATAAGGCAAACACGGCTGTTTGTCATTCTTGCTTATGGCTACTACAAGAAACAGAGAGCTAACAAGAATACTTCTTAATAATCATTGGGCTCCATTTCTGTGCAATAATAAGACCATAAGTTTTCTTCTTTTTTTTCATGTCTTACCGGCATTGCCCGGGTATTTATTTATTCCAATCCTGTATTAGACAGGAAGAGCAACTTCACCCTGAACCCTGATTTCGGCGAGAATTAAATTAGTTAAAAACATTTTCCCTGTGGCCCCAGAAGCATCAAGTAAAATACTACCTTATTGTTTTGCTAGCTGATCCATGATCATTTGGTATGCTTTTTTCTTGATTTAGAAGTATCAAGAAGTGTCCATGATATATGGACAAAGCTGTTTGATGTTGTAGTTCTTTTCTCGTATGTAATCTGTGTGTAGAATGTCATGTTGGTCTCGTAGTGGTGCAGGCAGTCCGAGTTGCAGTAACGTTTTATTCATCATGGCCATACCTTTGTCCTCAAGAATAATCAAAGCCTTGATGTCTGGACCAAACATAATTTCTAATGTTGAATTTTCCCCCTTACCAGAGTGAGCTCCCTTGTGGAGTACTGTGAAACCGTTACCATGGCAACTCTACTGTGCTGTACAGTAGATGCCATTTTAAGGCACAACAGGCTGTATCTTAACAGAACACACACCCCGAGGGATGTTAGGGTGTCTTACTCCCACAGTATTTCTTTCCAGAGAGTAAGTCATCTGTGTACTGAGTTTGGTTGAAATTGCTCGAGGCGTTCCAGAGTTATGCTGGAACACACACAGAGAGCCATTTTTATATATTTATAAGATAACACCCCAGTGTGCATAAAACATGGAATTCTATTCAATGATTTGAATACATGTTTGAAAATATAGTATTACTCCGTGCTTTGTAATACAAATGAGAGAAGGGAGGGAACAAACGTCTGTCTAACCAGCAGCAGTATTTCAAGTTTAGCTCTTTTGACGATGATTGCATAAACAGGACAGATAATTGAGATTCACTTCTAAATCTACCATACGTGGTTGTCGTTTTATAAAAAGTCGTATTTCAAAACAAGTGATGACACCTCACCTCAATTACATTTTGAAATTCTCAGCTGAACTAAACTCTGTGAAATATTTTTATTGTCTGTTTGGTTTATCGCGATGCATTTTAGATTGCATTTTAACTACTTTAACCATATGTATTATCTCTGGGCGTGGGTGCATTTTTAAAGAAAGCAGTGAATTAATCAGAATTCTTGAACCAGTCTTCAAAAAAAAAACTAATTCAAGAAAAAGATATATGAGGAAATTTGGAACCCAAACTGCAGGATCTAAAAATGTGGTCTAAAATTTAATGGAAGATAGTCTAATAATCAAAGAGAATTTCCATTTGGCCTTTCTATTATGGTCAAACCATCCTTTAATATTTGTAGGAAAAGGGATTCTTTGATATTTGGAGCAGCTGTCATGGCTTATTTCCTTTCTTTCCCTAACATCAGCCATAAATTGAGATTTCTAGCAAAATGAATAAAGAGATCAAAAAATGAATAAAGAGATCTGCTTAAAATTGGCTATGACTGTTATGGTCCACCAGCAGCCTGCGGAGCTGGCAGTGGAGTTGGACAGTGAGGAGGCTGGGGAGGACAATGGGTTAGTCCTGGAGTCAGGGGAAGGCCCAGATGAGGGCTCTGTGTTGGAGGCAGAGATGGGGCCAGGGCCATCTGGGAGTGATGCATGGATTCCAGAGCCTCTAGAGGCAGACAGCAGAAAGGCAGAGGAACAGGAGGAGCCTGTTCCTAGTGCACGCATGTGAAGAGCTGCCGGAAGGCAAGAGCAGCTAAAGCAAAAAGGACGACTCAGGAGTAAGGCCAGGAGATGCTTCCCTCCCCACCCAATAAGGTTTAAAAGAGAAGCAATGGCTCTTGGGTTCTTTATAGGAAAGCAACATTGCTACAATTGTTTCTTGTTGGCATCTCCTATTTCTGAACTTCATGGGGTTCTTGCCAAGAAAAGCCTTTGGCAGGATGCCAAAGAAGACAAAGGTTTGTGATAAGGCCGAAGGACTTTTTCTGAAGGACTTTGTTTTGGACTTAATTTGGACTAAGCTGAGAATGAAGTAATTCTCAGCTGTTCTAATAAAATATGTTTGTTTAGGACTGATTGTGTCTGGTAATAACTAGGTCACAACAATGACTGGAAAAGAGAATTTTTCCTGTCTAGTCTCTGTAGGTACTGTAGGTCCTCATTATTGTAGCACCAGGATAAACCAACCTCCATGGGCTTCTTTGATATCTGTTTAGCTGGGTGTGTGTGTGTCAGAACTCAACCACTTTCTTAGAGATCAGAAGATGACCAGGGTTGGGTTTTGTACATACTCACATAAGATATGAGAGGTAATTCTAGGCTGTAGATTAGAAGGGAAGGGAAGAAGAAAAATCAGAATAAAGCAGTGGTGAACCTCTAGAATCTAGGTGAATCTCTAGATATCTAGAACCTCTAGAATTCTGATTAGCATATGGACACTTTGTATCATCTAGAGGAGGAGTCCCCAACCTTGGTCACTTTAAGACTTATGGACCTCAATTCCCAGAATTCTTCAGCCAGCCATGCTGCATGTTGGACACCATCCTGGCTGAGGAATTCTGGGAGTTGAAGTCCATACGTATTAATGTTGTGAAGGTTGGAGACCCCTGATCTAGAGCCTAGATGATACAAAGTGTCCATATGCTAATCAGACGTGAAGCTTGATTAATCATACAATAACAAAGATAACTTTGTAATTGTATTTGTATTTCCTGCAAACAAAATCAGCTGATTCATAGTATCAAATCTGGCAGAAATGGCAAAAATTTCTGCTTACTTGAAAGACTATACACTAGAAAAATATATTTTAGAATGGAAAATGTGGATTGATTATATTCAAAATAAGTATCAGATAAAAAAATATCGAATAGCATATGAGTAAATTTAGGAAATATTTTGTATTAGATATATTTTTGAAGGAGAGGGGAATTGAGAGTGTGATTATGTGTGGGGTGACTAGAGATTATAATTTAGGAATTATTTTGGATTATGATTGTTAGTTTTGATACCCTGCATTTTGTTCTGGGAAGTCGGGGTGGGGGGGTGGGGGGTAAGGGGGAGGGGAATTGGGGGGTTGAGGGTAAAGGATGGAGTGATGGTTAATGTACAGGGATTATTGAAGATGTATAAATATAATTAATGTAGGGTTGGGTCTGCCCAGTTACCATTTTAGAACGGTGGGGAGGGAGAAAAGAGAGAGTAGGAGGTAGGAAAGAGGAGAAGAGGAAGGAAGAGGGGTAGAAGAGGGAGAAGGAAGATGTAGGGTGGAGGGAGGAGAGGATGTAGATAAGAGAAGGAGAGGAAGGTCTGGAAAGTAGAAGAAGGTAGAAGAGGGAAGAGTGTTAAAAAGGGGGGTGATGACTGGGCAAGCCCGACTAATTGTATATAACTGTACATTGGATGAATTATTTGATATGATTGTAAAAATAAAACTTTTTTATGAAAAAAAAATCAGCTGATTCATTTTCTTTTTTCTTTCTGCCCTTTTGTCTTTTTTCTGTTTTTTTTTCTCTTTATTACTTTTTTTACATTTTTTCTAGAACTCTTAATAAAAAAAAATATTAAAAAAGAAGTCAAGCTTGACTCAAGCACACACTTTTTTTTTTCCTCTTTAAATATATTCATTGTAAAAATGATGGTGTAAAATTTCAGGGGGGAAAGGTTGGCTGATGCACTCGTAATGAGCCCAATTAGATGATGATTTAGCTTAACACAGTTTAACATAGTCAAAAAGCCATTATCTTTGTTATTTTGTTAATGTTTTGCTGTTCCACCGAGCAACAGATGTGATAGGAAGTCCATGGGAAAAGGTCATGTAAATGGAGATAAATCACAGAAGTGAATGAATAAATACATTCTTCCTATGTGAATTTAAATCGGCAACCTTCCAACAAATGAATTCAGAAATGTTTAAAATTAACAGTACAACTATAAGCCTGCAAAGAGGAGAAACACTGAATGGACATAATCTCATGCATTTGAGACACCTTCTCCCACCACCTTCAATATTGGTGTGTGTGTGTGTTTGTGTGTGTGTGTGTGTGTGACATTTTCCCAAAGATATTTTTCCTGACACAGCATGCCTTCAAGTTTCCTTTTCCTCATATCCACCCCCCCCCCATCTCATTGTAAACAGGAAGTTCTCTGTTATTTTCCTTAAAATTTACCACTAGGCCCCTTCCTTCAAGTGTAGTGTGTCCTGGAATCATAGCTTCATTGTTATTCCTGTATAATAATGGTAAATCAGATTTTCTTCAAAAGGCAACTGGACTGTCTATCAGTTCTGATTGTGGAACGATGGGACGAGAGGTGCTGACAGTTAAGATGGGATGGTGGGGGTGGGAATGGAAGGATAGGTTCTGATGGCGATGGGCTGTATGCTGAAATAAAACCAGGTCATGATACACACTTGAAAGTAAATCAGGAAGACTGTAATTGTGGAGTCTGTCTGGCAAGAATGCTTATCTACAGGAAATGTGTTAATTTTGATTCTGGATAGTTAGAAAGCTTATAAAAGTAACAAGAGTCAGACAACTTGCAGACTTCAGCTAAAAATTAGGAATACAGATGGCCTGCAGCCAATTGGAATATTGCATTCAGTTTTGGTCGCCACGATGTAAAAAGGATGTTGAGACTCTAGAAAGAGTGCAGAGAAGAGCAACGAAGATGATTAGGGGACTGGAGGCGAAAACATATGAAGAACGGTTGCAGGAACTGGGTATGCCTAGTTTAATGAAAAGAAGGACTAGAGGAGACATGATAGCAGTGTTCCAATATCTCAGGGGTTGCCGCAAAGAAGAAGGAGTCAAACTATTCTCCAAAGCACCTGAGGTTAGAACAAGAAGCAATGGGTGAAAACTAATCAAGGAGAGAAGCAACCTAGAACTAAGGAGAAATTTCCTGACAGTTAGAACAATTAATCAGTGCAACAACTTGCCTGCAGAAGTTGTAAATGCTCCAACACTGGAAATTTTTAAGAAAATGTTGGATAGCCATTTGTCTGAAATGGTGTAGGGTTTCCTGCCTGAGCAGGGGGTTGGACTAGAAGACCTCCAACATCCCTTCCAACTCTGATATTATTATTATTATTATTATTATTAATTAAATGTGTATTAGATAACTCCTGGGGCATTCATTACCCAAGGCTTAGGAATAGGGACAGCTAGAGACCAATAGAACAAATTGTAGAATTATTACTAAAATGTTTATTAGATGTTATTCCTTATTATCTCGCCTTGTCCCGCCTTCTCTTTTAGTGAAAATGTATAAAGCCTTCTTAATCCTTTGTTCTTGGTTCTTGGCACTTTGGCCAGGAGTCCTTTTCCTTGGAGTACTACAATAAAAAGCAATCAGAAAACCTGCACCTCGTGTCTGGCATCCATCGTTGGCTTCGGCACCAGGTTCAGACCCGAATTGGGGACAATTGATGGGGTTACGTCAACTCCCTGACCTCCGGACCTTCCGACGCGAACTAAAGACCTTTTTGTTTTATCGCGCAGGGCTGGCCTGATGTAATTTTAACATGGGTTTTATTATGGTTTTATGATAGTTTTAAATTTTGTTTCAGCTTAATTGAATTAGATTTTTAAAATGCTTTTAATTTTTGTATAATCTGTTTTTATTTGGCTGTAAACCGCCCTGAGTCCTTTGGGAGAAGGGCGGTATATAAAATAAATAAATAAATAAACAAACAAACAAACAAACAAACAAACAATAGGAGAGGAGAGGAGAGGAATGGAAAGATTGTGCTTCTTTCAAGACATCTGGTTGTTAGCACTCTCTGAGAGCTGTTGAGGCCACTTGGGGAACAATCCAGTCATCCTCTCAGGAGCCATCCTTCCATCCCTTCCCCCATCATCCAGTCTCAACTGTCAGTACTGATATGTCATTTCCTCCCCTTCCCCCACCATCAGAACTCATAAAACTTCTTACAGTAGTGGCCCAAATTGTGGAAACCTTTTGAGAAAAGTATATTTTCTAAAACCAGCTAATAACACCACTTTTTTTGGGGGGGGGAGTAGTACCATAAAATTATATATCATTGGAAAGATAATTTAATCAAGAACGTAACACAATAACTTTTATGAAGGATTTGCTCTTAGAATAGCAGTTACAGTATAAAGAAGAAAAGTGAAACAGGTAGAAAAAAATGAGATATACAAAAATAATCACCATGTCAATTAATACTTAGTTGGGTAACTTTTAGCATGAATTATGGCTTTACAATGTCTTCCCATGGAATGAACCAAGTTATTTAGTTCTGCAGCTGTTCTAATGTGAAACCAAGATTGAATATTGCTTCTATTAACTGGGTTTTATTGCTGGGTCACTTCTGACTTACAAGTTTCTTTAGTCGGCTCCATAGATTTTCAATTGGGTGAAGGTCTGAGCTATCTCTGTGGGGGCTCCCACACTTTGGAACGAGCTTCCCCCAGGCTTACGTCAAATACCTGACCTTCGGACTTTCCGCCGCGAACTGAAGACATACCTTTTTATTCGCGCGGGGCTGGCCTAAATTTTAAATTTTACATTTTAAATTTTAAATTTTAAACTACATAAATTTTATCGATTTTAAATTTTCTACTAATTTTAAATGGGGTTTTGGTTTTATAAATTTTAAGGTTCTAGGCTAATTATAATAAGTTTTTTAACTCGTATTTTAAATTGTATATTGTGGTGTTTGTATTTTATTGTAGCCTGTACACCGCCCTGAGTCCTTCGGGAGAAGGGCGGTATAAAAATCAAATAAAATAAATAAATAAATAAATAATATTCCCAAGCCATTCCAGCAGTGGAATATGAATATCTTGAACCTCCAAAAAAAAAAAAAAAGTGGTGTTATTAGCCATCAAACCTCAAAAATATACTTTTCCCAAAAGGTTTCCACAATTTTCGCCACTACTGTATGTCTGAATTACAAATTGGTGGGAAGGAGGATTCAAACATTATGAGTTTAGAAACCCATGTTCTTTTGTAAAGAAGAGTGAAGCAAGACTCTGAATAATTGCAAATTCTTTGAAATGTCCTTGTATGGAATCACTATACCTTTGGAATACCTGGGGTGTACAATTCTCTGTCTGGAACAAATGATTTGTATATGTGTATTAAAGGATTAAATATACACCATAAGAAATTTATACTAAATATCAGCTCTTGATATCTCACTGTGGATTGTTCATTGACAGTCTGAAATCCATAAGAAATAATTTGTACCAATGAGCCAAATCCTTGTGCAAAGTAGAAGATCAGCTTGCATTATGTACATTTGACCTTCTGCGTGTCTCCTTGGTTCTTAAAAGACATGGTAGATAACTCCAGAAGTTTGTCCGTGTGTCAAAGGTTTTGGAACCCACTACATATATGAAGAACAAAGGAGCATAATAATAATAATTAAAATATTATTATTATTATTATTATTATTATTATTATTATTATTATTATTATTATTATTATTATTATTATTATTATTATTATTATTATTATTATTAACTGGAAGCAAATAAAAAAGGAAGGTTTCACATTCCAGTATTGCCAATAAGTCATACTTACGTTTACCTTTCAAAGAACTTATTCCCTGGAGTTGGCAGAAATGACTAAACTAACTATTTTGATTAAAGAAAAGACTATAAGTACCTTTGTTTTCACGTGGAGAGCACTTCTGAACTTTGTGCTTGAGGTGGGAAAAAAATTGAAACTCTTGATTTTTAAGGCGACCAACTTTTTTACAATGAGGAGGACACAAATAAATTGAAGAAAAGAATATTGTAAATAAAAGAAACATTTTATTCATTGCAACAATAATACAGAATACACTATAATGTGATAGATGCATAATAAAAAACGTTTGTAACAATAACATTTTATATTGTAATTATGCTTACATGCCTATTAATTATTATTTAAATGAGGACTTTTCCATTGAATGAATATTTTTTGTCGATTTATCATCTTCTAACAATATACTGGAAATATCTGAACAAGAAATATCCTTCATATTGAATTTTACGGCAAGTGTTGCAGCTAGAGTATCAACATTCATTCTCGATTTCTCACTTTTCCAAAAATCATTAGCAATTGAAAAAACCCTTTTAACTGCTGCAAATATTGCAGAAAACAATGTTATCCTTCTTTGATATGAGGAATGGAAATTCCTTATTCAATTTATCATTGAAAGGACATTTCCTCTATTTTGATTCTTCCATCCCTAAATAAAATTAAAAATTAAAAATAAAATATAGAGCTACACGAACTATGCAAGCACATTCATTATGAATAAATAAATTAATTATTAAAACTGAAATAATAACATAAGCGAATAAACTGTAAATAAAATTATACATATTTGGAAATTATTAAATAGATAATGAATTAATAAAACATGAATTATTGTGCTCATCTATGTATGATTGAATATTCACTGAGAAAGAAGTGAGTCTAATGTGTGTGTAATTGCCATATTGTGTTTCGGTAAGAAGTAAACAAGGCCACTTGCACGCGGCTCACTCTTGCGCGTGGCACACTCTCTCAAAACAATTCTCCTGTGCGGAGCGCATGTGTCTCATAATCGCATCTCACCGCACTGTGCCGAGCCTTGATGAATCGTTATGTCAAATAAAAATATGTCACATCACACGCAACGGATCGAATCGGCATCGATCGAATACGGAGATTTGCAGATTAGTCTTCAAATATCGAAAAGGAGGACATGCAGGAGGATACTTTTCGAGAGAGGGCAGAACTTACAAAAGAAAGACTGTCCTCCCTAAAGCAGGACAATTGGGTCACCTTATGATTTTGGGTTTTACCAATTAGATTGATAGATGCTTATAGAAATGGCTAGTTTACATTAGTATGAAAAAGCAAAATGCAGTAGAATAAAGCATTGATGAATAAAGCTTTATTCTACTGCAACGGAGGGAGTCAGAAGTCAATGCTTTTTTTTTTTTTAACTTTTTCCCAACCTTTCCTCACTTCTCTTCCCCCCTTGCCCCCGCACTGCTTTCCTATTTACTTTTGGATTTTGTATCTTATCACTTAATAAAAGGTTTAAAAATCAAAGAACTTATTCCCTGCTAAATGTATACAGATTATTACTTCGTTGAAATGGCATTTGTAAAGCAGATCTTGCAGGCACAATGTGGATGCCTATTAAATATAAACCTTGAAATATTTTTGGATTCCTGGATTGTGTAATTTAAAAAACAAGCAAACAATTTTTTATATTGTTACAGGATAAAAATTGAAATAAAACCTACTAAGCCAGAAATCCATATTGTTCCTTAAGCCAGGGGTCCCCAACCTCTGGGCTGTGGCCCACTACCAGACCGTGGCTTATTCACAACTGGGCCATGTGAGCAGGGCTCTAGCATGCATGTGTGCACAGCTCGACTTGCACAAGTCGAGCTGCGTACACATGCGCAGGCCCACAGGCCCGCTGCTTGCACAAGTCGATCTGTGCAAATGTGCTTCCACGCCAGCTAGCTACTCACGTGTGTTGTGGCCTGCCAGTGGCCAGTGGAGCTGGCAGCAGAGTTGGACAGTGAGGAGGTTGGAGAGGAACTTGGGCCAGTCCTGGTGGCTGAAGAAAGGGTTCTGCATCGGAGGCAGGGAGGGAGTTAGACAACAGCGAGGCAGAGGAACAGCTGGAGCCTGTTCCAGTGTGTGCATGCGCAGAGCTGAAAAGACAAGAACAACTCAGAAAGCACAGTCGACTCGGGAGTAAAGCCACACCTTGGAGGTGATTGGCCCCTCCCATAGGAAATAAAAAAGGAGCAAACAGGGAGTGGGCTTTTGCAGGAAACAACATGTTCATTCTGTGACTCTGAGAGACTCTGTGCCAAGTTTTGCCTTGTACTGTTTTTGGAAACAATTTACAAGTTCAGCTTGCCAAACGAGATAAGGTGTGTTGGGAAATATTCCTTTGAAAAACTGTTTGGACAAACTTTGCTGACTGTGAATGAACGTAATTTACAGTCATGTAAATAAAAGAGGTTTTGCCAGTAATTCCTGCCTCCTGCTTGTTAAGGGAGCTTAGGTCAGAACAACGTGGCCCGATTTCCCCCAGCAGGGCCACCGGCTGGAAAAAGGGGGGAGGGCTGACTTAACCAAAATGATTTCCATGACTTTGTGTTACGAAAGGCCAACTTACATTTCAGATCTTTGCAACATTCTTTTGGGGTACAATGTAAATGTTCGGAATGATTTCAGATGGAAACGTCTCCCAATGCTTTGACAACTGTAGGTCAGATTCTTTTTTTAAAAAAAGAAAGAAAGAAAGAAAGAAAGAAAGAAAGAAAGAAAGAAAGAAAGAAAGAAAGAAAGAAAGAAAGAAAGAAAGAAAGAAAGAAAGAAAGGGCAAAAGGTAATTGGAAGGAATGTATGCTTTGTTTCATGAATTCAGATTATTATTTACATCCTCCAGTCCTAAATTCCCCTTAACATAGAGTTTGTAGAGTAATACACCCTGGGAGAAATTATTCAAAATGGCACTAATGAGCATTGAGCGGCATTGGAAGGCGGTCTGAAAATTGTCCTATTAATTAATGGTGCAATTAAGCTTTTGTCATTGATGTATCATATTTCTGACAGGGCTAGCTGTCCTATGGTTGCTTTTCCTCAGCTTGCAATCCAGGCACTTTCTGCACATAATAAATGGCAGCAATTTTGTGCCAGGTTACCGTGATGGGACCACCTGCATCGGAAAGAGAACTCACAACAGCATATCAAACAGTTCTTTGTGCCCAACCTCAATCAAATCTCTTTGCTTAGATTGATGGAACCTTCCCTTGGATGACACATGAGTTTCTTGCCATAAAACCATAAAAAAAGAAAACCCTGTTCTTTGAGGCTTCCGTGACCAAATTGTCAATTAATTTCCAACTTTCATTTCCATGCAATTTTGTATTTTTGGTTCCATTTGCATATTAATGTGAATGTGGCATAGAACCATTAGATTAGAATACCTTGCTAAAGCTAATCACACATAATGCATAATTACGGGGCATAATTGTTGCAAAAATATAAAACTGTCCAAGAGAATGGATTGGGACAGCGCTATCTTCTGACAATACAGGAAATAAAACCATGCTGTCCATGACCATGAGTAGGCGACATGGCCAATGGTGCTTTCTAAAAATAGATGGTGCATCAAGAATAAATATCTGAGTGCAAATGACTGCAATATAAGCTATTTTATTCTGTTCTTCCCTTGGCAACAGATCTCTATTAATTCTAACATTAATAATTTATAGCCAGTGCAGTTAACAAGGACTTTAGAATTCAATCTTAAGGCAAAAAGAACATAACTGCCAGACAGATTTTAACTTCCTTGTGCCTACATTGGTTGTGTGCTTTGGATTTATAACTGCACGTCCATGACTATACATGTGCTGTTTGCAAAGCTAAAGAGATAATGTTTTTTTTTCCTGAGACAGAATAAATGCAACATATGGTTAAAATAAGATAACAGTAAAAAAAAAAAATCCCGATGCATTTATTCAGGAGGTTTAAATAATGTTTTATATGCTGACTCAAACTGAAGGAAGAAAAATCTGTCCATGTGCCATGGGAAGTTTCTTCGGAATATTATATTTATATAGAGACAACTCAGTGTATTTGCACACTGAGAGGTGTTTGGCAGGGCAGGGCATATATTTAAAAAGTAATTTGGATGAACTGCATTAAATCCTCCTGCAAGTACAAAAATAGAAGACCTTTTTGAAAATAACCTGACTTCGGTATGATTCTGGGGGGAAAAGTGTTGCTGCTTTAAAAAGATACTCATTAATGAGTTGACTTACAAAAAAACCAACAACAGGTGTCCACAGAAGCTTGGGAAAAAAGTAGCAATAAGCTGCTTTAATGAAGAGCAGGGAGGTACTATGCAAGATCCAAAATGCTCCTTCAGAATCATTTTTGAAGAAGATACAACCTAATATTTGCTATCTATGGAGATAGATACTCAGAACATTGGGTAGCCATTGAAGAGGTTACTTTGAATAGAATAGAATAACAGAGTTGGAAGGGACCTTGGAGGTCTTCTAGTCCAAACCCCCACTTAGACAGGAAATCCTTCACCACTTCAGACAAATGGTTTTCCAACATCTTCTTAAAAATGTCCAGCATTGGAGCACTTAGAACTTCTGGAAGAAAATTGTTCCACTGATTAATTGTTCTAACTGTCAGGAAATTTCTCCTTAGTTCTAAGTTGCTTCTCTCCTTGATTAGTTTCCACCCATTGCTTCTTGTCCTGCCCTCAGGTACTTTGGAGAACAGCCCGACTCCCTCTTCTTTGTGGCAGCCCCTGAGATATTGGAATTTATTTATTTTATTTATTTTTATTTTATTTACATTTATATCCTGCCCTTCTCCGAAGACTCAGGGCGGCTTACAGTGTATAAGGCGATAGTCTCATTCTATTTGTATATTTACAAAGTCAACTTATTGCGCCCCCCCCCCCAACAATCTGGGTCCTCATTTTACCTACCTTATAAAGGATGGAAGGCTGAGTCAACCTTGGGCCGGGCTTGAACCTGCAGTAATTGCAGGCTGCTGTGTTTTAATAACAGGCTTCTTTACAGTCTGTTAATAATAACAGGCTTCTTTACAGCCTGAGCTACCACGGCCCTTGAAGACTGCTATCATGTCTCCCCAAGTTCTTCTTAACATTAAACTAGACAGTTCCTGCAACCGTTCTTCATATGTTTTAGCCTCCAGTCCCCTGTTCAACTCTGTTGCTCTTCTCTGCACTTTCTAGAGACTCCACATCTTTTTTACCTCGTGGCAAACAAGTTGGTAGCAATTGGGTGTTTGTTTGTTTTTTGCAGTTCTAATCTGCCCTGTGTTACAGGAACCCTGATTGGGTTGCATCATTTAGAGAAGAATACTGGACTGGATAGTCCTTTTTTCTTTTATACAAGGAAAAGAAATGTTGCAAAAAAGAAAATCAGAATTTCTAAGCGCCATGAACAGCTGCACAAACCCCCATTTGTTATGTCTCTTAGCTGGCCTCACATTGCCTAAGGAATTCTTTTCTTACAGAGGAAGAAGTGTGAAGGGTTTTGGTTTTTTTCCCCATGAATGGATCCTCAGAGAGTTAGGTTGAGAGAACATTAACCAGAAGGCACGAAGCTGTAGTGGAATTTTTGTCTCTGAGTTTTTGTTCACTTGCAGAAGCCGCACACACACTGCGTATCTTGGAGTCATTCCTACAGCCAGAATTTATGTCTTTCTGATGATTGCAATAGCCAGATATGACCATGTTATAGAAGGGCTTGTTGTCCTGTGTGCTGGGCATAATTATGCCTTGATCTCCTCTCAGACTCATAACTCAAGACTGAAAATAAAAGAGCTTGCTGGAGAGATAGCTTCCAGGATCTTTCTTCTTAGAACTGAAATAAATCTAAGCTATGATCTGCCCTTGCTTTGGTCTACCTAAGGGTCAGCAGGGAAGCCAGATTACTGCTATGTCCTGCAGTTACTGACAAATTTCAAAGGTGAACTAGGTAAAGATCCGAGAGTTTCTTATGGAATGAATATACTTCTAAGCCACCGGAAGACGTTGCATTCCTTTTGATGGCTCAGTAGACGAACAATGGATTTAAATTAAAATGGGACTCCGTTACATCGGATCAGACATGGAATTACTTTCCCATTAATTATAGGTAATCTGCACTTTTGCATTAAATCCATTACCAGTAATAGACTTTTAATGTGGTACTTATATTGTGCTTAAAGGGTGAATTCGGAAATAGGGAAAGGAGAAAATGGGAAGGAAGATTTCAAGATAAGAGGGAGAAGGGTAACAAGGCAAACCAAGAGACCAGTGGAAATGGTGATATGGAAGGAGAATGCTTTGAATTACAGCCAAGATTATTCATCTATTAATAGATGACACACAGAGAGAGATTATTCATGTATTAATAGATATTCAGAGCTATAAGAAACAGCTAACAGCTCATGTTATCTTCAGAATAAGATGTTTCAATATTACTTAGGGAAACTCTGGGTTACATCGCAAGAGTCACCATCCTACAATCCAAAATGAGAAATTAAACAAACACTGAAATAAATCCTACCTGAAAAAAAATTGGCATTTTATTAATTCAATATATTTATTAATTAATAAAATAAAGTAATAATAAGCAAATATAAAATATTTAATAGTTATTGAGTATAGTATAGTATAGTATAGTATAGTGTAGTATAGTTTAGTATAATAGTATAATATAATATAGTATAGTATAGTATAGTATAGTATAGTATAGTATAGTATAGTATAGTATAGTATAATACAGTATAATAGTATAGTATAGTATAGTATAGTATAGTATAGTATAGTATAGTATAGTATAGTATAGGATAGGATAGGATAGGATAGGATAGGATAGGATAGGATAGGATAGGATAGGATAGGATAGGATAGGTTAGGATAGTGTAGTATGACTAGCTAGATGCCTGTGCTTCGCTACAAAACTATGTGATCAGGCATGATCAATTGACACTTAATGTAGAACGTGTAACTCCATAGCATCAGAGTGTGTTAATATAAAGCAACTGGCAGTTGGAAAAGAGGAGGAGTGGGAGTAGAATGTCCCAGCCTGCAGGCAGGACGAGTCATGTGCTGGCCATGCCCATGCCTGGATTAATGAAGGGGTAGCATCAGAGCATGTTAAATACAGTAACTGGCAGTTGGAACAGAGTTCTTTTCAGGTGGGGAGAGGGAGTTGAATGTAGAGCATGTTAATATAAGGCAACTAGTAGTTGGGAAAGAGTTCCTTTCAGGTGGGGAGGGGGAGTAGAACATCTAACTCCTTAGCACTAGAGTGTGTGAATATAATAATGTATATGAAATACTAATGTTCTGATGGTCATTTCAAAAAATACTTTCTTAGCTAGCACATAGAAGCCAAGAGGAACATATTTGCCAAATTTCAAGTTTGCAGGCTTTACCGTTCTGGAGATTTCGTGATGAGTGAGTGGTATTTGGCTTTTATAGATATAGATTATAATAACATAACATAACATAACATAACATAACATAACATAACATAACATAACAGAACAGAACAGAACAGAACAGAACAGAACAGAACAGAACAGAACAGAACAGAACAGAACAGAACATAACATAACATAACATAACATAACATAACATAACATAACATAACATAACATAAGACTAGTGTAATCACCTAATGGCGAAGACATTTGCCTCCCACTTGAGAGAGTTCAATCCTAGGTAGTGGCAGATATTTCTCTCCTAGAGTGCAAAGAATTTTTTTTTCTGTGAACATCATGTGGTGTCAGGGAGGGCATCCGGCCAATAAATGTTCAACTCCATCCAGTCCCTTGAGTCTACCCTGAATTAAGTGATTATAGGATCATAAAAAAAGGATATATCTACGTTTTAAGCCTAAATGGAACAATAGTTCCAAATGTACCACGGTGGTGGTGCAGTGGTTAGAGTGCAGTATTGCAGGCTACTTCTGTTGATCACCAGCTGCCAGCAGTTCAGCAGTTCAGCAGTTCAAATCTCACTAGCTCAAGGTTGACTCAGCCTTCTGTCCTTCCAAGGTGGGTAAAATGAGGACCCAGATTGTTGGGGGGCAATATGTTGACTCTATAAACTGCTTAGAAAGGGCTGTAAAGGACTATGAAGCAGTATATAAGTCTAAGTGCAATTGCTAGTGCTAGTTGCACTGTTTATACTTTGTTTTCACACTTGATGTGATAAGAGAAATATATTAGGTATGCATTTTCATATAAAAACAAAATAACATAAAAAGTTTCTCTCTCTCTCTCTCTCTCTCTCTCTCTCTATATATATATATATATATATATAGAGAGAGAGAGAGAGAGAGATATACAGGTAGGTCTTTGGTAATTCGGGTTTTCTCCCGCGTAAAATTGGAAGTGTCTTGGCAACGTTTCGACGAAGTCTCATTCGTCATCTTCAGGCTTCAGCTTCGTGCTTCTGGGAGCAATGTGTGATTGCAGCTGTTTCTTCCTTTTTAACCCCACTAGCAGTTAAAAAGGAAGAAATAGCTGCAATCACACATTGCTCCCAGAAGCACGAAGCTGAAGCCTGAAGATGACGAATGAGACTTCGTCGAAACATCGCCAAGACACTTCCAATTTTACGCGGGAGAAAACCCGAATAACCAAAGACCTACATACAAACACCCGCAAAAACCTCAGAAAACACATATATATACATACATACATATATATGTCTTTGGTTGTTCGGGTTTTCTCCCGTGTAAAATTGGAAGTGTCTTGACAACGTTTCGACAAAGTCTCATTCGTCATCTTCAGGCTTCAGCTTCGTGCTTCGTGCTTCTTGCTCCCAGAAGCACGAAGCTGAAGCCTGAAGATGATGAGTGAGACTTCGTCGAAACATCACCAAGACACTTCCAATTTTACACAGGAGAAAACCTGAACAACCAAAAACCTACATACAAACACCCGTGAAAACCTCAGAATATATATATATTTCTCTCCCCCTTTGCACTTTCTTTAAATTGTGTCATAAATACCATTCAATTCAGACCTTACCTTATGCGCTTAAGTAGAACATTTAGATTGAATAAAAATAATGACATGCATAAATTAACATATTTTCAGGGAAATGGAGAAATCTTTGTTAAAGTAAATATAATAATATCCTTTTAATATAAGAATGCACACCACCTAAGCTCTAGGTCTCTGAAAATGCAAATAGCAATGTACAAGGAAAAGATGTCAAACTTCTCTTATAGCAACCTGGACTGGAAACATTTAATCCACACACCATGTTTCTCAGAGCTCTGATTAGTGATGGGTATTAGCATAGAATTAACTTTACAAGAATTCCGGCAAGGACTCTATTCTCAAATGAAAAATCTACATATGGGCTATGAAAAGAGGCAAGGTGCCAATGTAAGAGGGAAGGGGGCAGGTTTCTTTTCTGCGCCTGTGGATCATTTTCTAAATAGCAATTAAACTTTTTTTTTACTATAAGAACCAGCCCAAAGGAGAGAGAGAGAGAGAGAGAAGGAAGGGAGGGAGGGAAGGAGACAAAAAACTTTGCATTTGGAAAAAATAAAAACAATCAGAGCCTAAATGGAACAATAGTTCCAAATGTACCACGGGGGTGCAGTGGTTAGAGTGCAGTAATCACGAAAAATCTGCAGATGTATTCAACAAGACCTGAAATTTCATGTACCAATGGAAATATGGGTCTACAAAGGACGAATGTTACAATGGAATTCAGACAGACAAAGTGGTGGACGCAGCAGGCTAGCAACTGGGAGACCGTGAGTTCTAGTCCTGCTTTAGGCAGGAAAGCTAGCTGGGTGACTTTGAGCCAGCTCTTTCACAAGGCAGTTCACCTCACAGGGTTTTTGTTGTGTGGAAGGAAGGCGTGCTAGATATGTTTGCTGCCTTGAGTTATTTGTAAATAATAATAATAATAAAGGCAGGATGCAAACAAACAAATAAATGTAAATTTCCGGAATGTTCTGCTATGATTGCCATCCTAATGAGGGAAATAAAAAGAAAGTAGTTGGGTATCTAGTTCCTTCCATCATCCTTCTACCCAACACGTTAGAACAATGTTTCCGTGTGAATAATCATCCATATTTAAGGTCCCAGCTATTATTTTCTGAATGATTAGAAAATGCCAACAAACCTGAGGAATGTACTCAGAAACAGAACCACATCTGCCAATTTTCTCAGCTCTAATTCTTAGCTCAAAATCTTTCTCTCTGCTTTCTTATGAAAGGCTTTTTAGACAGAACTTCTCCTATGGTAAGTTTTCTTGCCTTATTATTCAAAAGTAGAAGCGGTCCTTGAAAACAGATAATGTGCTGGAAATTTTTTCAGGCAAGGGCAGGCCAAACTGTTTTGATCGACAATCTTTTCTCTCTTTCATTGTTTCAGTGTTTTCGTTTATTGTTCGGCTGAAGATCAAATATTGGCAGCCAAATCAAAATATAGCTAATTTACAATTATCACGTATATTCATTAACTACAGATTCTACTAATCTTCTGGATAAAGTCTAAAGCTTCCTTAAAACTCATCACTGTGGGTTTTAACAAAATACTGTACCTAATTATCTTGCCATTGTCTTCTGGTTTTTTTTTTTAAGCTCTCAAGATTAGCTTGGTGGCCTCGCATCCCATGATTAAGGACTTCTGAGAAGCTTCTGAGGCCAGACATGAACCGTCTGATTTTGGGTCTACTTGATGAAGCCAATCCTGATAGATAGGGGTTGAAATGGACCTGGCATTTAAAGATCTACCATGACAGGTATCGAGAAGGTGATGTTCTGCCCCCCCCACAACCACCCCCCAGAAGACACACGAGCTGACTGTATTTGCTAGCAATTTATTTTTGCTACAGATATCAGCTCTGGCAATGAACCTGTGATTGCCTGACAGGTCCTCCTTATCTCTTCAATGCTACTGCGGTCTGTTGCTGAAGCAACCCAGAGTTCAGAAGTAAACAGAACTGAGTCTCGCAATAAAGCAGCCGAAGTTTCCAAAAGTTAGTTTTTGTCCGTCACGGAGCCCAAAGGCAGCTCCACCCACTTTTATACCCTGTGGGGTGTGGCTCTGTGACTCAGCACTCCCTGGGCCAGCCCCTTCCTTTGTTTTGCTGTGCACGTTTCACTCAGCGTCGCAGCCTTGCATCTAGCACAATTGATCCTCCTCAGCTGGCTCTTGGGGTGTTGCCAGGGGGAAGGAGGGGTCAGGGGAAAGAGGCCATGTCAGCTGCTCCTCCTCCACCTGGCCTGCCTCTGGAATCTGGAGCGGAGCCAGAGAGGAAGGTTCTGCAGAGGGAAGCCCTGTAGGCTCTTCCCCCTCACTCTCTGAGTCACTCTCTGCCAGGAAGCCCGGCTCGGGATCCGCAGACACAACAGGTGATAAGCTGCCTGGGAAAGCCAAGGGAAATCATCAAAACCATAAAAAAGCAAGGGTTAGAATATTCTGGACATGTAATGTGCCAGAAAAATACAGCATACTTCACTTAATCCTCCAAGGAAAGATTGAAGGCAAACGAGGTCCAAGCAGAAGAAGAACATCATGGCTTCAAAATCTAAGGAATTGGTTTGGACAAAACTCAGCAGCACTTTTTCGTGTGGCTGTTGATAAAAGTAGGATCGCCAACATGATCACCAACATCCGATGACAGCTTTGACACAAAAAGAAGATGACAGATGTTGCATCCAACCTAAGAATCTGGCATTGCAGTTTCCATCAACTCAAACACTTAAAGAGACAATTACTTCCATGCTTTTCATTATCTTTCAGGTATGCTACCTGAGTTTTTCCTTTCCTTTTCTTTTGGTATTGTCAACATATTAAGCGTGGTGGAAAATATGTTTTAATGTGCATTGCCATAATCATAATCACGAAGTTTCTTGAAGTAATTCTTAAGTAATTCTTAAGTCAGAATGGAGTGGCTTGCGATTTTTGCTGCTTTCTGTCATTTGAAATGAGGTTCTACAATTGGATAAAATAAAATCCCTACCACAAAGTGTTCAGTAAGAGAGATGGTGCCCCAGCTCAATGCAAACATGCTGCAAAATTGCAAAGATAGGTAAGAGACGTTAACGCCGCGGTGTGGCTCAGGCTGTAAGAAGCCTGTTATTAAACAGAGCTGCCTGCAATTACTGCAGGTTCTAGTCCCACCAGGCCCAAGGTTGACTCAGCCTTCCATCCTTTATAAGGTAGGTAAAATGAGGACCCAGATTGTTGGGGGGGCAATAAGTTGACTTTGTATATAAATATACAAATAGAATGAGACTATTGCCTTATACAATGTAAGCCGCCCTGAGTCTTCGGAGAAGGGCGGGATATAAATGTAAATTTTTTAAAAAAATGCAAAGCTTTGTGTTTTATGAAAAGAGCATAGAAGAATTTGTCTGGTCCAATATTCAAAAACCCACATGAAAATTGGTATACATTTGTACATTCCATTTAAAATAATAATAATTGGAAAGAGAGTGGCGTGGAGTGACTGAGTGCTTGAAAACCAGAAATACAAAAGAAAACTATATAGGTAGATTTGTCCACATCTGTATAGAATTACAGCTAGAAAGAGTAATCTGAACAATCAAGGGGCTTACAAATCTTTGTCACAAATACATTGTATACTGTAAGTAAATAAGTAGTAATCAGGTTCAGTCAGAATGATTGACATCCATTTAAATACAATGTAAATTTGCAAAAAAAAAAAAAAAGGCTTTGGAAGAAAGGATATTTATGGTGTTATAGATGCTAGAGATTCAACCATACCTGCATTTGGAAATGGATGATTATTTCTGCTCCTCTTACAAACTTTCTTCTTCTACTACTACTACTACTACTACTACTACTACTACTACTACTACTACTACTACTACTATTATTATTATTATTATTATTATTATTATTATTATTATTATTATTATTATTTACTTTATTCATTAAAATGAAACTCAGTCAACTGAGCATTCAAAAATGCATCACAAATACCATTGACTGGTGCTAATGATTGATACGGGTTGCTGCCAGCATTCTAGGTATCAACCAAGTACCTTCTTAAGATGTACAATGTTCCAAGTAGCACAGTTTTTTGGAGTTCTGCTGGTGTTATTGCAGAAGCTGCAATTTGTTGATGTATCTTAAAAAATTCTTGGACATGGTACCAAGTGCCCCGATGACAATGGGTATCATTGTTACATGTTTCACCCATAGCCGTGTAGTTTCGATGGCATGATATTTCATGATTTTTTTCCAGTTTTTTTTTCTTCAACTCTGGCATTTCCTGGTAGTGTGATGTCAATAAATTGTATATTTCGGTTTTCAACAACTGTGATATCTGGTGTGTTGTGTTCCAAGTGACAATCCGTCTGTATTCGAAAGTCCCACAAGATCTTCGCCTTCTCATTTTCTATAACTTTTTCCACATTATGTTCCCATGACTTTTTGGATACAGGCAAGTTGTATTTTTTACATAATGACCAGTGGATTAATTTAGGAGCTCGGTCGTGTCTAGCTTTGTAATCAGTTTGTGCAATTTTGCTGCATTCACATATTAAATGTGAAACAGTTTCAACTTTGTTTCTTTTTTTTATAAAAAAGTTTGATTTTTATATTCATATCCAACAACTCATCCAATGTACAGTCATATACAATTAGTCGGGCTTGCCCAGTCACCACCCCCTCCTTTTAACTCTCTTCCCTCTTCTACCTTCTTCTACTTTCCAAACCTTCCTCCCCTTCTTTTATCTACATCCTCTCCTCCCTCCACCCTATACCTTCCTTCTCCCTCTTCTACCCCTCTTCCTTCCTCTTCTCCCTCTTCTACCCCTCTTCTCCTCTTTCCTACCTCCTACTCTCTCCTCTTTTCTCCCTCCCCACCATTCTAAAATGGTAGCTGGGCAGACCCGACCCTACATTGATTATATTTATACATCTTCAATAATCCCTGTACATTAACCATCACTCCATCCTTTACCCTCAACACCCCCCCAGTTCCCCTCCCCCTTACCCCCCCCCTGACTTCCCAGAACAAAATGCAGGGTATCAAAATTAACAATCATAATCCAAAATAAATCTTAAATTATAATCTCTAGTCACTCCACACATAATCACACTCTCAATTCCCCTCTCCTTCAAACATATATCTAATACAAAATATTTCCTAAATTTACTCATATGCTATTCGATATTTTTTTATCTGATACTTATTTTGAATATAATCAATCCACATTTTCCATTCTAAAATATATTTTTCTTGTGTATAGTCTTTCAAATAAGCAGAAATTTTTGCCATTTCTGCCAGATTTGATACTTTGAGAGTCCACTCTTCAACAGTTTCAACTTTGTTGTTGCAAAATCAGCAGTTTGGATTGTTGGTAGATTTTTGTTGTTGTTGTTGTTGTTATTTATTTATTTATTTATTTATTTATTTATTTAATTAGATTTCTAGACCGCCCTTCTCCCGAAGGACTCAGGGCGGTGTACAGCCAAGATAAAAATAAACAATATACAATTAAAAATAGATTAAAAAACTTATTATACAGTTAGGCCAATAAATTAAAATATATAATCTAAAAAAACCCAATTTAAAACTAAAAAATTAAATTTAAAATCTCCCCAATTTAAGAAATTTTCTTTAAAATTTTTAAAAGAAATTTAAGAAAGTTGTTGTTGTTGTTGTTGTTGTTGTTGTTGCTGTTGTTGTTGTTGTTGTTGTTGTTGTTATTATTATTATTATTATTATTATTATTATTATTATTATTATTATTATTATTATTATTATTGGCTTTTTGTAGCCCTACCGAAGCAAGGCCTCCAAAAATTAATCGAAACTCATAAATGTTCCTCTCCACGGAAATCTTTAGTAAAAGGCAAAAGATTTATACGATCTGAAGAGAAACCAGAGCATCTCTTACAAACATATCTAGTAATCACATAGGCAGGACAAGTCTTCTGAAAATGCCTTTACTGTCAGAATCTTCCTTCCTTCTACTATTTATGACTGGTCCTTTGTTCACATTACTCTCAATTCTGGTGTGGGAAGCCACCCCTCCCTCCTAGAAGAATGAAAAATTTTGAGGAATATTTAAAAAGGTGAGGGAGAAATGGAGAAACATGGGTGGTTTTTTAAGAGGCAGAAAGCAAACCCCACTTTCCTTAATATCCCCAGCAGATACTGAGGCCACCTTTTAGAAATGCAGAGTTGGTAATCCATTCAAGCCAGGATATTTTGAAACAAAGGGCAGAATGGTGGGATTGGAAGCAGCCATGACTCAAGATCCAACACAGGACAAAGCCGTTAAGCCACAATAGGAGTTATTGCATCACCCTCAGAGCAGTCCAAACGTCAACCAAATTTAGCTCAGACAAACATCTGGGATTTGTACTTTGCCTATAGGGCCAGCTATGACCCCTACACAACCCCTACATGGCCCCGTGGGAATCTGACAACAGCCAATAGAATACATGTTCTTGCGCAGGAACAGGAAAAGCCCAAGAGAAGTATAAAAACCCTTCACTCTCAACCCCATGTGGTCAGCTGCCCCAGAGCCATTTGCTTCGTGGTTCTGCTTCATCATTAAACCATCTTTCCAATCAACCTCCATGTTTCTAGTGTCTTTCTCCCAGCTTGGAACTGAACCAGATTGATATTACTTCCCATACTGTAATGCAAGATCCTACTTATCTCTCTTCCTTTACTATATATAGATAACTTTTATAAGGTTTTTACTGTTATTAATGCAACCTTTTTTTTAAAAAAATCATTTTGTGACAGTTTTCCCCCTTCTTTAGCAATCTGGAATGCTCAAAATTAGCAGAAATGTAGCAAATAACCAAGCCAACCAAGAAATAAATGCTGTTATGCTATGATGATTTAGTTCTATTCAATCAGAATATTTTATGTAGTGTGCGTTACAGAATTTTATTACACAACAGTATAATTTATATATTTATTAATATAACTTTATTACAGACTATTTTTATGTAATTTTATATAATATTTTTAGAATTCTGGAGCAATCTAGAATCAAAATTCTAGATTGGTCCCAAATTCTAAAAAAATAAATAAAAAAATTACAACTTCCTTTATTGTTTCAAGTGCATATTTATTAAATACAATTTATTTCAACATACTTGCCAAGGAATTGCACAGAATAGAAGTCCTGTGGTTGTTAACACTGAATTAAGGAATTACTCACTGTGCCATAATTAATGGTAGTACCAGTGTCACATTTGAAATTTTGTAAACTCTGTCCAAATTGTGGTATTTCTACTATGAAAAAAAAAAAACATTGGACAAAAGGTAAGTGAACTGAAAATACTGTAAAAATATAATATGTTTGAAGGAAGAGGATTATTCAAGACTGCAGTATATACAGTCTTTTAAAGGAACATTCATTATGCATAATTCACTATGTTCACCGTTAAAACAGTCTGATGTGCAAAATGTAAAACTAGAGAAAACACAAAGACTAGTTCCTGTTGCATTGTATTTATCATTACGCTTTGAAGTTTGACAAATTTGCAAGAGGAACTTTGAGCTGTAAAGATTTGCACTTCCCCTGAAAACTGCTTGTTATTTAAAGCATTTGTAAAAATGTTAGATGCTGCCTCCAGCCATGGTTATTATGTGCGAAAGACAATGAATTTTAAGGTTGTCTTTAATCATTTCCCCAACTTGCTTTCCTTTCTAGCATTCACATCTCCGAAGTACAACGCTAGCATCACAAAACTTGAACCAGCTGGAAACCTATTTAAAAGGAGTATGTTTGCAAACTGAGATGCTTTCCATTATCGTTTATCAAATCATATGGCAAGGACAGTGCTAAAAATGGAAATGGGTACTAAGAAAAGATAATGTTGTGACTTTTTAAAAGGCAAATTGAGCGTATCTGAATATATTTCGTACTGAATTTCTATAATTTAACATTCAGCATTTTTTATCATCGCAATTTCAGTTTGCTGGCAAAAATCTCCCCCCACCTTGTTCATGTATTCCCCCAGTTTTGGACACTTCATAAGACCCATCTAGTTTGCAGAGGGATTCACCTAATCAATCATTGGCAACAGGAAAATGGTAGAGAGGTTGTTGCCTATAACATCTAGAGCAGTGGTGGCTAACCTTTTCCGGACCAAGTGCCCAAAGCTTGCACAAGCACAAATGCACGCATACGCACCTGAACCCCCATAATGCAATGTGTGCATGGCCCTGCCATGCACCCCATGCATGTGCCCTTGCACACGCCCCACCCCACACGTGCATGCCACCCCACCTCCCTGCACATGCTCTGCCCCCAAACATGCATGTCCCCACCCCCCGCACATGTGCGGCAGAGACCCAATGACTAGCTGGCCAGCAGGAGGCACACACGCATTCGCAGCAGAACTGAACTGGGGCAATGGCTCGTGTGCCCACAGAGAGGGCGCTGCGTGCCACTTGTGGCATACGTGCCATAGGTTCGCCATCATGGATGTAAAGGGTTTTCTGTGTCAGTTTTGGAAGACAATTTTCTTTTTTGCTTCTTAACTGCCACATATTTTAGCTGGGGAAGTTGGAAGGGGGTTGTTGTTGAAGCGGTAGAAAATTAGTCATAACAACATTCTGCATTTAAGGACATCCCAAGTCTGATGGGGACTGCCTGAAGATTGTATCCAATTGAGTGTGAAGAGTTGGTTGGACAATGTGATGAACTTGTGGGTGTGGGGCAGGGCTGTGAACTGTCAACTGGGTGTGGAAAACCTGGAAGCTTTCAGTTTCGGGTTTTCCCAGCTGTGCCAACATGACATCTCTAATAAATTGGAACTTTGAGGAACCTCAAGCCTCAGAGCTTTATTTCATTGGGGGTGTTCCTTGGAACCCTGACATTACGTCCATCTTCTCATACTACTAAGGAATGCATGGATGGAACAACTTGCTTCAGCCAACTGACCACAGCCAACTGACCACAGTCAACTTGTCATTGTCAGTTTGTCATGGTCAACTTGCCACAGCCAATAGTTACACTATTATCGAAGAAAAGGTGGAATAGAATAATTATATAAAGGATGTCAAAGGGGGGACAAAATAAAATGTGAATGAAAAAAAAATTAAAATAAAGTTTTAATTATTTTAAATAATCAAATTGAATGGTTGAATGAATTGTGATGAATTGTCCCACCATGGTGAGTTGGCTATGGCAAACTGACCATAGCAAGATGGACATGGTAAATTGGCTGTGATGAGTTGTCCCATTTCCTGTGTGGAAATAATAGAATAGAATAGAATAGAATAGAATAGAATAGAATAGAATAGAATAGAATAGAATAGAATAGAATAGAATAGAATAGAATAGAATAGAATAGAATTCTTTATTGGCCAAGTGTGATTGGAAACACAAGGAATTTGTCTTAGGTGAAATATGCTCTCACTGTACATAAGGAGAATAAAATATATTCATCAAGAATAAAAAGATACAACACTTAGTAATAGTCAAGATTAGTCATAAGCTATCAAATCGTACTAGGAAACAAATAAAAACAATATAATTGAAAGTTACAAGCAACATGGTTATAGTAATAAGTGGGAAGAGATAGATACTAGTAAGGAAGAGAATAATAATAATAATAATACAGTCTTAGTAAATTATTTGACAGTGTTGTGAGAATTAATTGTGAGCCCAAAGGAGGGAGAGAGGGAGGGAGGGAGGGAGAGAGGGAGGGAGGGAGGGAGAGTGGGAGAGGGAGAGGGAGAGGGAGAGGGAGAGGGAAAGGGAAAGAGGGAGGGAGGATGGGAGCAAAGGAAGATATTTAGTGCTAAGTTTACCCATTGCTGACTTCACTGCAGCTACCGCACTGACACCTTGAGGATATATAGTCATTGGCAGAAAGAAAGCAGACCATGTCTGAAATAAGAGCTATAAAGTTGCTTTTTCTTCCGAAAGCTGAGACTAAATTATATGGTCCAGACTACCCCTATTATTTGTCCATGCCTATGAAACTGTAGGAAATGAAAAACACACACTGACTTTGGACTTTGAGATATAATTTGGGTGTGGTTAAAAACAAACAAACCCCAAAATCCATACAACCATCATGACAATTTAAGCTGAAGTTTTGATAAACCATCATCATTTTGAATAAGTAAAATACACATTTTAAAAAAAGATAACAGATAGGGCCATACCTTTGTTTTTCAGTATTTATTTAACTTGGTAAAAGATGCTTTACTTTTCCTCTGCATTATTATTTTCTCTTTGGGTCGTGTTGAGCTTCAGAAGGATTCAACCAAAGGGCCAAGCAGCCTTTCTGTTCTTAAAAATCACACTTTGCACATGTTCAGAGGGTCCTTTTCAGAGACTCAGGTGGCCTGCTTTGAAATTTTGATTATATGCTAAGCACCATTCAAGGGGCTACGTTCACTTAGAATGCTGTAATAGTCGAAATCTAGGGTGAGTTTTTTTAAAAACTAATATCTGAATCCCTCATCAATGGAAAATTCAGAGGGTATAATAAAAGAAAAAGTAAAAAGAAAAATTAAAATGTTTTCAGGCCACTTTTCCAGGCAAAAGAAAAACATTTCAGGAAAGGTTGCAACACAGCAAAATATCAATATTTTAACATTACAAGCAGAGTCAATTGCTAATAAGAGTCAATAGTAAAAACACCAAGATCACTAACAAAGTGAAATGAATTCCATTTATCAGGTCAATAAAAACCTTCAGATCCAACCACAAAAAATAAATCACGCTTTAAGATTCCTCGGAAGAACAATAAGGATTGACCAGCATACCCAAATTGGTAATAATTTCCACACCTTTTAAAAATTGTCCTCAAACTTGTCTCTTATTCCTACCAAACAAATTCTTTTCAAGGACTGGTGTATAGTTAACCATTTCTGCCCAACATTTACCCCAGTTCAAATGATGGAGTATCTATAGAAGAGAGTACTAAGAATAATCAGTCGCATGGACAAGATGATATGGAAAACACACACACACACACACACACACACACACACACACACACACACACACACTTTCATCTGGAGTACGCATGCCGTACACTTAATCGGGCTTTAAAAACAAGTGTTATGCTTCACTTGAAATGTTTTATATGCTCTGGTTAGTAGTGTAGTGTTTTGGAAAAGAAGCTACAAGATTAGGTTTACAACTCTTAGACCCTTTTTGCTATGTAGTTGCAGTGGGCTTTGGCACTTAGATCATTTGATATGAAAACTCCAAGGTCTGTTGGAGTGGAAACAGCAGAATATTAGAAGATACAAGACATGTTGATCCATAGGTTTATTGTTGTGTTTGAATTGTGGTGCTGAAGAAGAATCTTGGAAGTCCTTTGGACTGCAAAGAAATCAAATCATTCAATCCTAAAGGAATTCAATCCTGACTGGTCTTTGGAAGGACAGATCCTGAAGCTGAAGCCTGAAGATGACGAATGAGACTTCGTCGAAACGTCGCCAAGACACTTCCAATTTTACACGGGAGAAAACCCGAACAACCAAAGACCTATATACAAACACCCGTGAAAACCTCAGAAAACAAATATATATATATATATGAAGAAGAAAAAAGAAAAACAATAGGACAGGAACTCTAGGCACGTTTGTGCTCTTATGCACGCCCCTTATGGTCCTCTTAGGAATGGGGTGAGGTCAATAGTAGAAAGTTTTTGGTTAAAGCTTTTGGGATTATGGGAAGCGACCACAGAGTCAGGTAAAGTATTCCAAGCACTGATGATTCTGTTACAGAAGTCATATTTTCTGCAATCTAGATTAAAGCGGTTAACATTAAGTTTGAATCTATTGGCTGCTCTTGTATTATTGCAATTAAAGCTGAAGTAGTCTTTAACAGGAAAGACATTACAATAGATGATTCTATGAGTTAAACTTAGGTCTTGTCAAAGGCGATGGAGTTCCAAGTTTTCTAAGCCTAGGATTTCAAGTCTGGTGGGATAAGGTATTTTGTTGTTTTCAGAGGAATGAAGAACTCTTCTTGTAAAATATTTCTGGACACGTTCAATTGTATTGATGTCAGAAATGTGGTGAGGGTTCCAGACAGGCGAGCTGTATTCTAGAATTGGTCTAGCAAATGTTTTATATGCTCTGGTTAGTAGTGTAGTGTTTTTGGAAAAGAAGCTACGCAAGATTAGGTTTACAACTCTTAGACCCTTTTTTGCTATGTAGTTGCAGTGGGCTTTGGCACTTAGATCATTTGATATGAAAACTCCAAGGTCTGTTGGAGTGGAAACAGCAGAATATTAGAAGATACAAGACATGTTGATCCATAGGTTTATTGTTGTGTTTGAATTGTGGTGCTGAAGAAGAATCTTGGAAGTCCTTTGGACTGCAAAGAAATCAAATCATTCAATCCTAAAGGAATTCAATCCTGACTGGTCTTTGGAAGGACAGATCCTGAAGCTGAAGCTGAAATACTTTGGCCACTTAATGAAAATAGAGGATTCATTGGAAAAGACCCTGATGTTGGGAAAGATTGAAGGCAAAAGGAGAAGGAGACAGCAGAGGATGAGATGGTTAGATAATATCATTGACACAACGAACATGTCAACTCACAAAGCATTCCTGGCCTGCTCTTGAGTTGCCATAGGCAAGGGGGATGGGAAACTGGCGAAGCAGCACAGAAGCCAAAAACAAAAGCACATTCCAGACATATCTCTTTCAAGGATGTCTCCCAGGGTTACCAACAGTGGCCGGAGGGGGACACAACCTACGAATGTGACCGATGACACACCCTGGGTGGAGGGGGAAAACAGGGTCATGATTGGGAAGTAAATTACATGGGATCAGAGTTGGCTTCACTTGGAATGTGCTGACATGAAGGTCCTAATAAATAACTGGATTTCTTTTGAAGTTTGGCTCCCAGGCTCATGATTTAATTAGGGCATCCATCAGAACCCTGACAGAACATGAATTTGGGCAAACTCTGGAAGACAGAGGAGGTGATGGGGGCCTGGCATACTGTGCTCCATGGGATCATCAAGAATTGGACCCAACTTAGTGACTGAGCAACAAATACAAAGGTTTACTGTAGAAAACCAATCTAAAATAACTGCAATGATTATTGAATGTCAAATATCAGATTTATGTATAGCGAAACAAAGCTTGAAATTCTGGCATCTTTCTCCCATTCACCTGACATATTTATTTATTTTATTTATTTATTTATTATTCGAATTTATATACCGCCCTATCTCCCAAAGGACTCAGGGCGGTTCACAGGCATATAAAACATCAATATCAATATACAAATTAAAATAATCCTTAAAAACTTATTCTAGCTCAATTATTAAAAATAGAAATATAAATATCAATATAAATATTAAAATCAATTTAAAACCCCTCTAAATTTAAAAATCTAAGCCAGTCCTGCACAGATGAATAAATGTGTCTTAAGCTCGCGACGGAAGGTTCGAAGGTCAGGAAGTTGACGGAGTCCTGGGGGGAGTTCGTTCCAGAGGGTGGGAGCCCCCACAGAGAAGGCCCTTCCTGGGCGCCGCCAACGACACTGCCTAGCTGACGGCACCCTGAGGAGTCCCTCTGTGAGAGCGCACGGGTCGGTGAGAGGTATCTGGTCGCAGTAGGCGGTCCCAGATAACCCGGCCCTATGCCATGGAGCGCTTTAAAGGTGGTCACCAAAACCTTGAAGCGCACCCGGAAGGCCACAGGTAGCCAGGGCAGCCTGCGCAAGATGGGGGTTATGCGGGGGCCACGAGGGCTCCTCTATCACCCGCAGCCGCATTCTGAACTAACTGCAGCCTCCGGATGCCCTTCAAGGGAAGCCCCATGTAGAGAGCGTTGCAGTAATCCAGGCGAGACGTCACAAGGGCGTGAGTGACCGTGCATAGGGCCTCCCGGTCCAGAAAGGGGCGCAACTGGCGCACCAGGCGAACCTGGTAGAACGCTCTCCTGGAGACGGCCGTCAAATGATCTTCTAGAGACAGCCGTTCATCCAGGAGGACGCCTAAGTTGCGCACCCTCTCCATCGGGGCCAATGACTCGCCACCGATGGTCAGCCGTGGATTTAGCTGACTGTACCGGGATGCCGGCATCCACAGCCACTCTGTCTTGGAGGGATTGAGCTTGAGCCTGTTTCTCCCCATCCAGACCCGTACGGCCTCCAGGCACTTTGATAGCTTCGTTGGGGTGGTCCGGTGTGGAAAAGTACAGCTGGGTGTCATCCGCGTACAGCTGGTACCTCACACCGAACCCACTGATGATCTCACCCAGCGGCTTCATGTAGATGTTGAACAGAAGGGGCGAGAGGATCGATCCCTGCGGCACCCCACAAGTGAGGGGCCTCGGGGCCGACCTCTGCCCCCCTGTCAACACCGACTGCGACCGGTCGGAGAGATAGGAGGAGAACCACCGATAAACGGTGCCTCCCACTCCCAATCCCTCCAACCGGCGCAGCAGGATACCATGGTCGATGGTATCGAAAGCCGCTGAGAGGTCTAATAGGACCAGGGCAGAGGAACAACCCCTATCCCTGGCCCTCCAGAGATCATCCACCAACGCGACCAAAGCCGTCTCCGTGCTGTAACCGGGCCGGAAACCGGACTGGAACGGGTCTAGATAGACAGTTTCATCCAGGTGTAAGGGAAACTGATATGCCACCATACTCTCAACAACCTTCGCTGGCTTAAGGTTGGAGACCGGACGATAATTACCTAAAACAGCCGGGTCCAGGGAAGACTTCTTGAGGAGGGGCCTCACCACCGCCTCTTTCAAGGCGGCCGGAAAGACGCCCTCCACCAAAGAAGCGCTCGTAATCGCCTGGAGCCAGCCTCGGGTCACCTCCTGCGTGGCCAGCACCAACCAGGAGGGGCACGGGTCCAGTAAACATGTGGTGGCATTCAGCCTCCCCAACAACCTGTCCATGTCCTTGGGAGCAACAGGGTCAAACTCATCCCATAAAATGTCACCAAGACCACCCTCAGCCGTCTCACCCGTATCACCGCAATCTTGGTCCAAACCATCCCGAAGCTGAACGATTTTATCGTATAGATAACCGTTAAACTCCTCAGCACGTCCCTGCATCGGGTCATCCCGCTCCCCTGGTGTAGGAGGGAGCGGGTCACCAAACAGGGCGGCTGGGCGGTTATCTGCCGATGCAATGAGGAGGAGGCGAGCTACGCCTCGCTTCCTCAATGCCACTAGGTAAGTCCTAGTATAGGACTTCACTAGTGTCCGATCAGCTTCTGAACGGCTAGACCTCCAGGAACTCTCTAGGCGTCTTCTCCGCGCTTCATCCTCTCAGCTCCTCGGAGAACCAAGGAGCCGGTTGGGACCTGCGCCGGGTCAGAGGTCGCAAAGGCACGACACGGTCTAAGGCCCCGCCGCGCCCGTTCCCAGGCCGCAACAAGTTCCTCAACCGAGCCGTGAGCCAGACCTCAGGAAATGGCCCAAGCTCCGTCCGAACCCATCCGGGTCCATCAGGCGCCTGGGACGGAACCAACGTATCGGCTCCGTCTCCCGCGGTGGTGAATGGCGGTCAGAAAGTCCAGGCGAAGAAGAGAGTGATCTGACCATGACAAAGGTTCAATGACTATTTCCTTTAAGTCCAGATCTCTCAACCACTGACCAGAGACAAAAATCAGGTCCAGAGTGCCACCCCCAATGTGAGTAGGGCCATCAACTACTTGGGTCAGGTCCAAGGCCGTCATGGAAGCCATGAACTCCCGAGCTGCCGTCGATGACGAGCCGGAAGATGGCAAGTTAAAGTCCCCCATGACTAAAAGTCTGGGGGTCTCAACTGCCACCCCAGCCAGCACCTCCAGGAGCTCGGGCAGGGCGGCTGTCACGCAGCAAGGAGCCAGGTACGTGACCAGCAAGCCCATCTGACACCTATGACCCCACCTCACAAAGAGGGATTCACACCCGGCAATCTGAGGTACAGTGGTCTCCCTCGGCTCTAGACTCTCTTTAATAACAACCGCCACCCCACCACCCCTACCCTGGGCCCTCGGCTGATGGAATGCACGGAAACCCGGTGGGCACATCTCGACCAGGGGCACGCCCCCTTCAGTGCCCAACCAGGTCACTGCACCTAAAGTACTTTTTGTTGGTCTAGAACATGGGTGTTAAACTCAAGGCCCTGGGCTGAAACCAGCCCACAGGGTGCTTAGATATGGCCTGAGGGACTGCTCTAGAAAGAGCAAAGAACTGTCCCGCAGTGCCTCTGCCAGCAAAAATAGAGTTCGTGTGGGTTGTGGGCAGCCCTCCTGAGCAACATTTTCACTGGCAGAGGGTTGCAGGAGGTTTGTAGCCAAAAATGGAGCTTGGGAGCCGGTTTTCACTGGCAGAGTGCTCGGGCCATCACAGGTGCCCAACACCTGTGGGGTGTGTGTGGCCATCGAGCTGGCCACACTCACCCTGCCCCGAGGCCTGAACCCTGATGCAGCCCTCAGCGTAACCAAGTTTTACACTCCTGGTCTAGAAGGACAAATTCTACCTGTCTTTTGTTTTGATAACAAACCAATGTGATATCAGATTGCTTGCCCAGCTAGTAGGAGCTGTTACAGAGGTGTGTGTATGTGTATATGTGTTTGTGTGTGTGCAAGCATTTCATTTGAAAAAGATTTGACTCCTATTGACACACCCATGTTGCTTTGTTAGTAACAGTAGAGAGATGTCTCTGCTTTCCTTAAGAATTTTCTTTCAGTGGCCACCTATCTAATCAACATTGTTCAGACAAGTTCAGCCAACTTCTATCACTTGTTAAGAGCAAAAGTAATTTCAAATTTTATTTATTTATTTATTTATTATTTCAACTTTTATACCGCCCTTCTCCCGAAGGACTCAGGGAGGTTTACAGCCAGTTAAAAAACAATAATACAAAAGTTAAGAACAATTTTAAAAAACTAATTTTAAATTGGCCAAAATATAAAAATTTGCTAAATCCCATTAAAAAACTAATTAAAACTATTAAAAAACTATTAGGCTAGTCCTGCTTGATGAAATAAAAGAGTCTTCAGCTCACGCCGGAAGGCTCGGAGGTCAGAGAGTTGGCACAATGTTGGAGGTAGTTCGTTCCAGAGGGCTGGGGCCCCCACAGAGAAGGCCCTCCCCCTGGGGGTCGCCAGCCGACATTGTCTGGCCGACAGCACCCTGAGAAGACCCTCTCTATGGGATCGCACTGGTCGATGGGAGGCCATTGGTGGCAGCAGGCGGTCCCGTAAGTATCCCAGTCCTGAGCCATGGAGCGCTTTAAAGACGGTCACTAGCACCTTAAATTGCACCCGGAAGACAACCGGAAGCCAATGCAGCCCATGCAGGATAGGTGTTATATGGGAGCCTCGAGCCGCTCCCACTATCACCCGCGCGGCCGCATTCTGGACCAGCTGAAAATTTCCATTTTCAGTTACTATTGTGGGTATAGTTGTCTCTTAGTGCAATTGTGATGCAGCTAAAACTACAAGGAAGGGAGTTGACTATTCCCAACACAGAATTACCACCGTTCCTAAGATCTGTGAAGATAAACCATAGCTATATCTATCCTTTAGCTTTGCATAACATCCTGCCCATTCAAAAAGTTTTGAATTAAACAAGAATTTAAAATAATTCCTTTAAAAGTAGTGCAATGTAGGTGTGACATTAACATTATATAGAATTCATACACTTGGGTAAGAAAAAACAAAAGCACACATATAAACTGGGGAAAACCAGGCTTAATAGCAGTGACTGTGAGAGGGATCTTGGAGTCTTAGTGGACAATCAGCTAAATATGAGCCAGCAGTGTGCAGTGGCAGCCAAAAAAGCCAATGAAATCCTAAAATGCATTAACAGAGGGCTACAATCAAGATCAAGTGAGGTACTAATACTACTCTATAAAGCCCTAGTAAGACCACACCTAGACTACTGCATCCAGTTTTGGTCACCACACTATAAAAAAGATGTTGAGACTCTAGGAAAAGTGCAGAGGAGAGCAACCAGGATGATTAGTGGACTGGAGAATAAAACATATGAAGAACGGTTGCAGGAACTGGGGATGGCTAGACTAGTGAAGAGAAGGACCAGGGGAAACATGATAGCAGTCTTATATAATATAACAACAGAGTTGGAAGGGACCTTGGAGGCCTTCTAGTCCAACCCCCTGCCCAGGCAGGAAACCCTACACCATCTCAGTCAGATGGTTATCCAACATTTTCTTAAAAAATTCCAGTGTTGGAGCATTCACAACTTCTGCAGGCAAGTCGTTCCACTTATTAATTGTTCTAACTGTCAGGAAATTTCTCCTTAGTTCTAAGTTGCTTCTTTCCTTGATCAGTTTCCACCCATTGCTTCTTGTTCTACCCTCAGGTGCTTTGGAGAACAGCCCGACTCCCTCTTCCCTCTTCCAATATTTGGAAGAGGGAATAGTCTTCCAATATTTCAAATATTGGAAGAGGGAGTCTTCCAATATTTGAAATATTGGAAGACTCCCTCTTCCAATATTTGAGGGGCTGCCACAGATAGGAGGGCGGTCAAGCTGTTTTCCAAAGCACCTGAAGACCAGACAAGGAATAATGGATGGAAACTGACCAAGGAGAGATTCAACCTAGAAATGAGGAGGAACTTTCTGACAGTGAGACCTATCAACCAAAGGAACAGAAGTTGCCTTCAGAAGTTGTGGGAGCTTCATCACTTAAGACTTTCAAGAAAAGATTGGACTGCCATTTGTCAGAAATGGTATAGGGTCTCCTGCTTGCGTGGGAGGTTGGACTAGTTGACCTGTAAGGTCCCTTCCAACTCTGTTAATCTGTTACCCCCAAAAATGGCAACTTTAATGATTAACGATCAGCTCTTTTCTGCTGCAAAAAGTCACATTTATGCCCCGCTGCTGTGGAGTTTATTTTGTTTAAAGACCACTTGTTTTCATATTCAGTATTGTTCTCCTAAAGTCCTTGATGTTTATTTAGAAAGTGTGAGATTCAGTCTATCCATGTGGAACTGTAACCAGGATATTCAAATCTATGTTAGAAAACTTCATTTTTAACTCACTGCAGGGAGCTAATAACACAGTGAGATCACAGTTTAACGCACGTATTGCAAAACCTAGCAGAACTCTGCGAGTTGGAAAAGGAATGGAAAATCTGAATCTAATGTAACTTGAAATAATGGATTTAAGAAAGCAGTACAGCTAGGTACGAAATTATTATTAAATCCCTAGATAGAGCTGTAATCCTTTACATCCAAATACCAATATTATGTTTTCTTCACTTTTTTTTTTTAATGAATGCATTCTGTACATTGTATTTTGGGGCTATGGAACAGTATTGTTCACTTGTTAATTTATTGGCCTTTAAAGGTAGAAGTTAATAATTCTATTTTCTCTCCGTTTTCTTTCTCTCGACCTCTCCATCCCGCAATATTTATGAAACTTTCGTTCTGATTTCTGGTTTATCTTATTCTAAAGAGCCAAGGCATAGTTGTCATTCTTTAGCCATTGACATCCACACAAATTTTTATACAAATTGTGTGGGCAGCAGCAACATCCGGAGGCGAGGAAATTCACAAACAAACAAGCACCCTTCCAAAAATAAGTCATTTGAAGAGTGGAATCAATCAGTTCAATCAGATAATTAATGGTGTTCATTATTCATAATTGGCTAACATGGCTGCTTATCAGTATGTCCAGGTTTGGAGCTTAGGCATGTTCTCCAGGTAAAGTTGATTTTATTACTTCAGTTTATTAAGTGTTTTTCCAGTGAAACCGGTCTATCGGGGCAACCTGGTCTACCCAAATATGGGACGGAGTATACTGCTTCTGCTTTCATCTTTCAGCCCCACTCCAGGAACCTTCACAGGCAGTCGCTTTCACAACAAAATATTTGTGTGTGTGCTGAATTTATATTTTACCGACAGAGAAATAAAGGGAGATTAGTATAGATCTATTTCAAGCTATTTAGCTCTTGTCAGCTAGTCATACCCTTTTCTGGGATTTGAAAGCAGAAGCAGTGTGCTCTGTCCCATATTTCAGTAGACCAGGTTGCCCTGATAGACCAGTTTCACTGGAAACACACTTAATCTCTCCCCTGGTATAGCCAACAAAGTGAAGAGAGCCCATGGCTTAGAGGTTAATAAGTAAAGGTAAAGGTTCCCCTTGCACATACGTGCTCGTCGTTGCCGACTCTAGGGGGTGGTGCTCATCTCCATTTCAAAGCCGAAGAGCCAGCGCTGTCTGAAGACGTCTCTGTGGTCATGTGACCGGCATGACTCAACGCCAAAGGCGCACGGAACGCTGTTAGAGGTTAATACATCTACCTAATATTCAAGTAGACCGAGTTTGAATCCCAAAAAAGGGTATGGCTAGCTGACAAGAGTTCAAAATAGATCTATACTAGTTTTCTTTTATTTCTTTGTTGGTAAAATATAAATTCAATGCTTGGTTTTATTATTCATGGTTTACATGGTTAAATTGTGTTCTGAATTTATACACTGCCTAGAGTAACTGTTGTGAGGTGTGCAGCTATGTTAAATATTTTATTGTTGTTGTTTTAATCATTCACTCACATCAGACTCTTGCTGGTTTTATGCTTGACCTGCTACCATGTCAAGCATCATTTCTTTCAGTTGTTGGATGCTCATCTTTGTATCAGTTTGGATGTTATCAAACCGGCATGTCCTCTACTTGCCCTTTCTTCTTGTTCCAGTAACCATTCCTAGTGTTGGGCCCACCAGCTGGCTGTCCAATCTCTTCTTAAAATCTTCCAGTGTTGGAGCATTCACAACTTCTGGAGGCAAGTTGTTCCCCTGATTAGAATAGAATAGAATAGAATAGAATTTTATTGGCCAAGTGTGATTGGACACACAAGGAATTTGTCTTGGTGCATATGCTCTCAGTGTACATAAAAGAAAAGATACGTTCATCAAGGTACAACATTTACAACACAATTGATGATCAATATATCAATATAAATCATAAGGATTGCCAGCAACAAGTTATAGTCATACAGTCATAAGTGGAAGGAGATTGGTGATGGGAGCTATGAAACGATTAATAGTAGTGCAGATTCAGTAAATAGTCTGACAGTGTTGAGGGAATTATTTGTTTAGCAGAGTGATGGCCTTCGGGAAAAAACTGTTCTTGTGTCTAGTTGTTCTGGTGTGCAGTGCTCTATAGCGTCGTTTTGAGGTAAGAAGTTGAAACAGTTTATGTCCAGGATGCGAGGGATCTGCAAATATTTTCACGGCCCTCTTCTTGATTCGTGCAGTATACAGGTCCTCAATGGAAGGCAAGTTGGTAGCAATTATTTTTTCTGCAGTTCTAATTATCCTCTGAAGTCTGTGTTTTCTTGTTGGGTTGCAGAACCGAACCAGACAGTTATAGAGGTGCAAATGACAGACTCAATAATTCCTCTGTAGAATTGGATCAGCAGCTCCTTGGGCAGTTTGAGCTTACTGAGTTGGCGCAGAAAGAACATTCTTTTTTCTTCTTCTTCTTCTGAAGGATCAGAAAGCCCGCAGGCTAAAAACAGATAACTGAGTAAAAATAAAAATAAAAACCCTAAAGAAAAAGTATTTTGTTATATGTTGTATATAGTTGTCCGTTGAAGTTCTCAGTCTGGTCCTCTTTTGGAGCGGGAAAATACTCTCTCCTGATTGGTTGTGGGCTGATCAGTTTCCCTATAAAAGGAGCTGTGTCAGCCATGGAGCAACAGTTGCCTCACAGCCAGTACTGAATAAAGAGCTGTTAGAAATCACTCTGGCCTCACCTCCATTCTTCACCCTGAACATAACATATTTCACAATTAGAAATATATCTTTCATATAACACTACCTCCTAATGGAAAAACAAAAAACAGAACACAACGGGGCTTTGATTTGTTTTTACAAATCTTGAAATTTCAATAGAAACAGAAAAGACAACTCAATTACTTAGAGGAAAGATAGCTCCATTTGAAATAATAAAACAATAGCTGAGTAGGAATAATATTCTCCCTCATTCTCCTAGCACTGTGCTGTGTGTTGCATAGGAATTTATTTATTCATGTGACTTATATGGCCATTATATGTCTTACAAGAACCCTAAGTGGCATCCAGCAATCCATAAAATATATTTAAATGTATACCATTTCTCCCGGGCTAAACATCTTCACAGCTCAGCCTTCCAATTCTAGCCCATTGCTTACAAGCCTTCATAGATTTTGAGGCAATAAATGATTCACATTAAGCAGTTAGCTAACTGGAGTTATACTACTGATTAACGTGGCCTGTAAATTGATAAATAAATAATAATTAAAAAATATTATGGGAAATTGTAAGCCCCAAATCATTACATTCCTTTTTTAAAAAGGGTGCCTCGTTCTAAAAAGGTGCCATACCATCTTTGTGTTACCAGATTTCACTTGTCAAATGTTTTTTCAATGTTTATTTCTCCCAAGAGTATATCAGTTATTATTTTTAATGGGAAACATTCTTCTTTGTTTGTTTATTTTCTCCAGCTTATGCTAGGATGGATACGTTAACTAGAATTACTTACATATTGCATCTCATTTTATTTTATTTAAACATTTTTTTCATTTTTTAAGTATTTCCTAATTTCCTAAAAAGGAAAGAAGGAAGGAAGGAAAACAAGAAAAGAGGGACAGGAAGGAAGGAAAGAAAAGGAAGGAAGGAAGGAAGGAAAAAGGAAGGAAGGGAGGGAGGGAGAAAGGAAGGAAGGAGGAAAGAAAGAAAAAAAGAAAGAAAGAAAGAAAGAAAGAAAAAAAAAAAGAAAAAAAGAAAGAAAGAAAGAAAGAAAGAAAGAAAACTCATACTAACAGGATTGGACCATTTGAATATATTGCAAGATCTTGTTCCATAAGGCAGGTGCTGCTACTGAGAAGACATAAGTCCAGGATCCAATCAGGTGACATTATTTGACACAAGAGATCCACATTTTAGGGACGTGGGCAAAATGTTTTGCTTTTACCTGTTAATCAGTTTTAACCACATTGCTTTTCATGTTGATATCGGCTATAATTGATTAATTCACTATTATGTATTGTTTTGTTTTATCCTTGCAAGCATCGCTACCTTGGTGTAAGCATCCCTACACAAAGCAAGGTGGAAGTTTTAAATAAGCAAGGATTTATGTGCAAGGACCTTAAGCACCTTCTTCACCCTACTTATTTCTCTCAACAAAAATATTTAGTTTCTTCTACCTCTCAACCTAGTTCTGACTTCAACAATGAGGTATCTGGAGTGGGGAAATGGCTGCAGCAACAATGTGTGTGTATCTGTCTGTTTGTCTGTCTCTTTCTGTCTCTGTGTCTTTCTCCTCCCTCCTCCCTCCCTCCCTCCCTCTCTCTATCTCTCTGTCTACCCCCCCCCCAGGCTTCTTAATACAGTATATAAAAGAAGGAATCATTTGTATTAATCCCCTTATCTGCCTTCTCCCATCTCTTATCAAGCTGGACACCAAGATGACTCAAATATTGCAACCTGTGCTACGAATTACAGACCTATCTTTGAACAGACACCTATCTATTTGCTTTCTTCACAGTCACTCCGTGAATGAGATGCGCCAGTTCCAAATCTGACATGTAAATAAATATTTTTCTTTCCTGATTTTCTTGCAACCGCAAAGTGATTTACCACAGACTTTGAGCCAACCGAGGACACGAAAATTTCTATTGGAACTTGGAAGCTATTGGATTTCAGAGTTTCTTCATATGCTTTAGTATAAGGACAATTGTTAACCAATATTTCTGATTTTTCCCAAGGACATCTTTATTTTATTTTATTTATTATTTACATTTCTATACCGCCTTTCTCTTTAACAGCCAAGTTAAACAGACATATACAAAAAATTAAAACACAATATTTGAATTTAAAAATCTGAATCCATAGGCCGAATATTAAAATAACAAGTAATAAAACCACTCAATTAAAAATTAACCTTAGGCCAACCCTGCTCGGTGAAACAAAAAAGTCTTGAGCTCGCGCTTAAAGGCCTGGGGGTCGGGAAGAAGGCGTAGCCCCAGAGGCAGTTCGATCCATAGGGTAGGTGCCCCCACAGAGAAGGCTCTTCCCCTGGGGGGCCCCAGCCGACAATGTTTAGCTGACGGCACCTGAGGAGACCCTCCCTGTGGGAGCGCACAGGTCGATGGGAGGCTATTGGCGGCAGTAGGCGGTCCCATAAGAAACCTGGTCCCATGCCATGGAGCGCTTTAAAGGTTATCACCAACACCTTGAATTGCACCCGGAAGACCACCGGGTCTTGTTATGCTTGTTGACACCCGTTCACATTCAAATGTTAAGAGAGAAAAAAAGGGGTTGGGAAGATTTGGACCTATTGCTGAATCATCAAGATGGTCGTTCAATCAGGAAAAAGCATCAATGAAATACGGAGGAAAAACAGCAAGGGAATTTGACAGATGGATCTGCTAATTTCAAACTGGGGAGCATATGGCACCCCTCAAATGCCCTTCAGCATAAGAAATAGGTCTCATTGTTGTTGTTGTTGTTGTTGTTGTTGTTGTTGTTGTTGTTGTTGTTGTTGTTGTTGTTGTTGTTGTTGTTGTTGTTGTTGTTGTTGTTGTTGTTGTTGTTTTAATCATTCACTCACATCAGACTCTTGCTGGTTTTATGCTTGACCTGCTACCATGTCTAGCATCATTTCTTTCAGTTGTTGGATGCTCATCTTTGTATCAGTTTGGATGTTATCAAACCGGCATGTCCTCTACTTGCCCTTTCTTCTTGTTCCAGTAACCATTCCTAGTGTTGGGCCCACCAGCTGGTTGTCCAATCTCTTCTTAAAATCTTCCAGTGTTGGAGCATTCACAACTTCTGGAGGCAAGTTGTTCCACTGATTAATGTTCTAACTGTCAGGAAATTTCTCCTTACTTCTAAGTTGCTTCTCTCCTTGATTAGTTTTCACCCGTTGATTCTTGTCCTGCCCTCAGGTGCTTTGGAGAATAGCTTGACTCCCTCTTCTTTTTGGCAGCCCCTGAGATATTGGAACACTGCTATCATGTCTCCCCTAGTCCTTCTTTTCATCAAACTAGACATACCCAGTTCCTGCAACCGTAAACTTGGGTATGGCAGAAAAGAGTATTATGTATCTGTAGAAGAAAATGCCCCAGATACCATTTGGATTCTTGACCAAAAATTAGAAGATCCTTCTTCCATTCTGAGTTCATCCAAGAAATGATTCATCAAGAAAAAAGTGCTTTGATAGGCCTGTGTGATGACATTATCAGGAAAGAAAGGATGTGATGTCCTGCTTCCACAACTATGTTAAGGTAGGGAGATACAGATTGAAATCTACTCATAGTGATGCACCTTCCACGTGGCACTTTGGGCTGGTCAGATTTACTCAGGACAATCCACTCAGGGACTTTTTGTAAGGACAGAATAAAGGGAAAATCTCAGAAGGCCAAGTATTAAACCAAACTGACAAAACATGTTGGAATAAGCATTGGAGAATAAATAAATAAAAAGTGGAAATCTATTTTCCCATGGTTTCTAAAGGCACACTCTTAACACTTTCCATCCCTGATTTCATGTATTTTTTTTTAAAAAAAATTCAACCGAAACTAATCTACTGTTAATGTTAAATTCTCCTAAGCAAAACCTAAAATCCCTGGAAAGCTGAGAAATCCTTTCTCATTTCCTGTCACAGATCAAAGCAAAGAATACCTTTTAATCTTTCATAAACTCGTGTTTAATGAGAATTATAGCCTCAAATTGCATACCTTTCCCTAAATTATTTGGCCTAAGAGCAACTCCTACAATCCAACTTATTTTATTTGGAGGGAGTCTGAACATTCTTTTTTCTTCTTCTTCTTCTGAAGGATCAGAAAGCCCACAGGCTAAAAACAGATAACTGAGTAAAAATAAAAATAAAAACCCTAAAGAAAAAGTATTTTGTTATATGTTGTATATAGTTGTCCGTTGAAGTTCTCAGTCTGGTCCTCTGTTGGAGCGGGAAAATACTCTCTCCTGATTGGTTGTGGGCTGATCAGTTTCCCTATAAAAGGACCTGTGTCAGCCATGGAGCAACAGTTGCCTCACAGCCAGTACTGAATAAAGAGCTGTTAGAAATCACTCTGGCCTCACCTCCATTCTTCATCCTGAACATAACATACTTCACAATTAGAAATATATCTCTCATATAACACTACCTCCTAATGGAAAAACAAAAAACAGAACACAACGGGGCTTTGATTTGTTTTTACAAATCTTGAAATTTCAATAGAAACAGAAAAGACAACTCAATTACTTAGAGGAAAGATAGCTCCATTTGAAATAATAAAACAATAGCTGAGTAGGAATAATATTCTCCCTCATTCTCCTAGCACTGTGCTGTGTGTTGCATAGGAATTTATTTATTCATGTGACTTATATGGCCATTATATGTCTTACAAGAACCCTAAGTGGCATCCAGCAATCCATAAAATATATTTAAATGTATACCATTTCTCCCGGGCTAAACATCTTCACAGCTCAGCCTTCCAATTCTAGCCCATTGCTTACAAGCCTTCATAGATTTTGAGGCAATAAATGATTCACATTAAGCAGTTAGCTAACTGGAGTTATACTACTGATTAAAGTGGCCTGTAAATTGATAAATAAATAATAATTAAAAAATATTATGGGAAATTGTAAGCCCAAAATCATTACATTCCTTTTTTAAAAAGGGTGCCTCGTTCTAAAAACACACCATCTTTGTGTTACCAGATTTCACTTGTCAAATGTTTTTTCAATGTTTATTTCTCCCAAGAGTATATCAGTTACTATTTTTAATGGGAAACATTGTTCTTTGTTTGTTTATTTTCTCCAGCTTATGCTAGGATGGATACGTTAACTAGAATTACTTTCATATTGCATCTCATTTTATTTTGTTTAAACATCATTTTTTCATTTTTTTAAGTATTTCCTAATTTCCTAAAAAGGAAAGAAGGAAGGAAGGAAAACAAGAAAAGAAAGACAGGAAGGAAGGAAAGAAAAGGAAGGAAGGGAGGGAAGGAGGGAGGGAGGGAGGGAGGAAGGAAGGAAGGAAGGAAGAAAGAAAGAAAGAAAGAAAGAAAGAAAGAAAGAAAGAAAGAAAGAAAGAAAGAAAGAAAGAAAGAAAGAAAGAAAACTCATACTAACAGGATTGGACCATTTGAATATATTGCAAGATCTTGTTCCATAAGGCAGGTGCTGCTACTGAGAAGACATAAGTCCAGGATCCAATCAGGTGACATTATTTGACACAAGAGATCCACATTTTAGGGACGTGGGCAAAATGTTTTGCTTTTACCTGTTAATCAGTTTTAACCACATTGCTTTTCATGTTGATATCGGCTATAATTGATTAATTCACTATTATGTATTGTTTTGTTTTATCCTTGCAAGCATCGCTACCTTGGTGTAAGCATCCCTACACAAAGCAAGGTGGAAGTTTTAAATAAGCAAGAATTTATGTGCAAGGACCTTAAGCACCTTCTTCACCCTACTTATTTCTCTCAACAAAAATATTTAGTTTCTTCTACCTCTCAACCTAGTTCTGACTTCAACAATGAGGTATCTGGAGTGGGGAAATGGCTGCAGCAACAATTTGTGTGTATCTTGTCTGTCTCTTTCTGTCTCTGTGTCTCTCTCCTTCCTCCTCCCTCCCTCCCTCCCTCCCTCCCTCCCTCTATCTCTCTGTCTACCCCCCCCAGGCTTCTTAATACAGTATATAAAAGAAGGAATCATTTGTATTAATCCCCTTATCTGCCTTCTCCCATCTCCTATCAAGCTGGACATCAAGATGACTCAAATATTGCAACCTGTGCTACGAATTACAGACCTATCTTTGAACAGACACCTATCTATTTGCTTTCTTCACAGTCACTCTGTGAATGAGATGCGCCAGTTCCAAATTTGACATGTAAATAAATATTTTTCTTTCCTGATTTTCTTGCAACCGCAAAGTGATTTACCACAGACTTTGAGCCAACCGAGGACACGAAAATTTCTATTGGAACTTGGAAGCTATTGGATTTTGGAGTTTCTTCATATGCTTTAGTATAAGGACAATTGTTAACCAATATTTCTGATTTTTTTCCCAAGGACATCTTTATTTATTTATTTATTATTTACATTTCTATACCGCCTTTCTCTTTTAACAGCCAAGTTAAAAAAACATATACAAAAATTAAAACACAATATTTGAATTTAAAAATCTGAATCCATAGGCCAAATATTAAAATAACAAGTAATAAAACCACCCATTAAAAATTAACCTTAGGCCAACCCTGCTCGGTGAAACAAAAAAGTCTTGAGCTGGCGCTTAAAGGCCTGGAGGTCGGGAAGAAGGCGTAGCCCCAGAGGCAGTTCGTTCCATAGGGTAGGTGCCCCCACAGAGAAGGCTCTTCCCCTGGGGGCCGCCAGCCGACATTGTTTAGCTGACGGCACCCTGAGGAGACCCTCCCTGTGGGAGCGCACAGGTCGATGGGAGGCTATTGGCGGCAGTAGGCGGTCCCATAAGAAACCTGGTCCCATGCCATGGAGCGCTTTAAAGGTTATCACCAACACCTTGAATTGCACCCGGAAGACCACCGGGTCTTGTTATGCTTGTTGACACCCGTTCACATTCAAATGTTAAGAGAGAAAAAAAGGGGTTGGGAAGATTTGGACCTATTGCTGAATCATCAAGATGGTCGTTCAATCAGGAAAAAGCATCAATGAAATACGGAGGAAAAACAGCAAGGGAATTTGACAGATGGATCTGCTAATTTCAAACTGGGGAGCATATGGCACCCCTCAAATGCCCTTCAGCATAAGAAATAGGTCTCATTTTAAACTCATAACCTTCCACCATCCTACTCAGCCCAGATGTTCCCACTTTGGTCATGTGCAATATTTGTGGAACAAAATAGGGTCATAGGATAAATCTCAGTTTAGAGTGGATTTTTCACAACATTGCATAACAAGCTGGAGGGAGTAAGGAATGAGTAAAAGATGAGTCAGAAGAGCAAGTTTATCTGATCTGAAGTGGACTTTCCCATCCTTTGTATCACACACAGCACCGTACCTACACTTACATCTTTGTCACTTGTAAATGTAAAAGCAAGCAAAGAAAACACCAGCTGTGATACAAACTTGGATTTCCTTGGTTAGTACTTGCATGGGAAACAATCACAAATATAAGGAATCTAAATAAGGTAAAGGTAAAGGTTCCCCTCGCACATACGTGCTAGTCATTCCCGACTCTAGGGGGTGGTGCTCATCTCTGTTTCAAAGCTGAAGAGCCAGCGCTGTCCGAAGACGTCTCCGTGGTCATGTGGCCGGCATGACTCAATGCCGAAAGTGCACAGAATGCTGTTACCTTCCCACCAAAGGTGGTCCCTATTTTTTCTACTTGCATTTTTTACATGCTTTTGAACTGCTAGGTTGGCAGAAGCTGGGACAAGTAACGGGAGGTCAGCCCATTACATGGCAGCACTAGGGATTCGAACCGCTGAACTGCTGACCTTTCGATCGACAAGGTCAGTGTCTTAGCCACTGAGCCAAGAAGGGCGGTGGCGGGGGGGGGGAGAACCACAAAATGCTTGCACATTGTGTCCAGAGCAATGCTAGAAGAAGTCACCAAGAGTTGAATTTCACTAGAAATAATGTTGCCCTTTCTCAACTCAGTTCAACACACACACACACACACACACACACACACACACCCTTGGGAAATGGAGTCATCTTGTCTTCATAGGTTCATATATCCAGGTTCAACCAAGTTAGAAGAACATCAGGAAATGGTCAATGGAATTATCTATTGTTACCAAAACAACTAAGTAAGCACTGGTAATTTACCGGAACGGAACAGAACAGAACAGAACAGAACAGAATAGGAAAAAATTTAACGGAACGGAACGGAACAGAACAGAACAGAACAGAACAGAACAAAATAGGATATAGGAGAACCTATACCCGTGATGGTGAATTTATGGCATGCATGCCCAAACAGCATTACCTGTTCCTCTTCTGGGTTTCTGGTGTGCATGCACACACAACAATCAGCTGGCCCTTTGTGCGTGTGTCAGTGCCGCAAACCAGAAGAGCTGGTCTTCCATTTTCCAGCGTGAGCATGCACGCTGGCCAGCTGATCAGCGTTTGTGCATGCATGGCAGTAACCGGAAGACTTGCTTGCCGGCATGCATGTGCGTGCGAGAAACCGGAAGTACCTTAATCCGGCGCGCACATGCCCCTTGGGCAACACCTCTTCCTGGTTGTGGCCCAGACAAGAATATAAGAGTAATATAGGTTTGCCATCACTGACCTATACCATTTCAGACAAGTGACTGTCCAATCTCTTCTTTAAAGCCTCCAGTGATGGAGCACACACAACTTCTTGTGGCAAGCTGTTCCACTGGTTAATTGTCCTCACTGTTAGGAAGTTTCTCCTTAATTCCAGGTTGCTTTTCTCTTTAATAAGGGAGCTGCTCCTCTGGAGTGTGTTAAGGACTAAAAGAGTTAATTTCTTTTCCAGCTCTGCTGTGATCTGGATAATTATCAGCTCCCTCAGCTAGTATTATCTGAGTTTTTAAAAGCCTACACATTAAATACAAAGATGCATTTGATGTTATGTGTAGGTTGGCTCTGAATTAACAACCTCAGCTTGAGAAGATACAAAATTATATTGTTTATTAGACCATTTTCTGTGACTGTAGGTGTCTGGAAATTTTACTTGAAATCAATTGAAATAATAATAAAAAATAAATAAACATACTTTCCACCCTTTGAAATAACAATATTGAGGATTTGATAAAAAAAGCAGAGGGGACACTTTTTTATATATATTTCTGATGCTGGATAAAATTACATTTTCAGTTTTATTCAGGCATAAACAATTATCACTCCCTTAACCCTGAACATAAAGTGAATGCTGAAACCCACACTTTTCAGACTTTTCTGACATAGTTTTCAAGCTTTTTTTAAAAAAAAAAAAGTGTAAAAAATGCATATATTAGACAACCTGCAAAACAATACATTACATTATCTGTGATTTCAATATGTACCCACCTGCATTATGAACAGAATAAAAAAAACCAGCCAGAAGAGTAGCCACTTTCTTATGATGATATTAAAGTCTGATACAAATTTCTAAACAAGTATTAAAAAATAAGAACATAAAGCCAAGCAGAAATGGGTCGAAAACCAATTCAATGGAGAAACCGTACAAGAACTGGAAGTGAACTTAGTTAAGCTGTTCGTTTTGATTTGTGGAGTCCTCTTTATGTTTTGCTTCTTAGCTTTAAGAACTCTCTTCTGAAAACTGCTGGTTTAGCTCACTGACTTTCAGTCTAGTCGGCATTAAGTCTAAGCAAGTTTGGCCTTTGATTAAATTTCCTCCAGAACATAAATCAACACAAAGAATTTTGTTCTTTTATTTGTTTACTAATCACACCATACTCCCAGCCTAAATTGATAAACCTGATGAAGGGATAATGCTAGTGATGGCCAACTTGCTCAGGTAGTTGCTGTTGTTTAAATCTTCAGGGCAAAATGGAAAAGAGATCCAGAGAATAAGAAACTTATAAATCTCTTCTGGGTGAATTGACAGAAAGCATTATTAAATCTGAAATTACCAAGCTTATAAAGGGAAATTCTTTTAGAAGGAAAGTCGAACTGGGTTTTGTCAAGAACTGCATGGTTGAAAAACCTGGAAGTCCAAGTTAGGCCTAGATAGTCATGGAGGAAATCTATCTATGGGGGCTCTAAGAGTCAAGAATGACTTGATGGCACATAATCAATCAGATATTTAAGGAAACGGTATTTAAAGAAACTGAAAAAACAATAAAACCTTTTTAGATTACTTCTGTTGGGGGATGGCCATGTTTGATAATAAATTGCTAATCTAACTTGAAATCAAAGTTATATTGTCACTCTGAATATTGATTTTAAGGTTTTTGTCTGAAAAAAAATACTTTTGAGCGAACTTTCTACATCTAGCTGTCAAGTAGAACATACTACTTACTAATTCTTTTTCTTCCCTAAATTATGGCACTGAAATCAATCAATCAATCTATCTAGCTATCTAGCTAGCTAGCTAGCTAGCTATCTCCGAGGTAGTGCACTGGTTAGAGTGCAGTACTGCAGGCTACTTCAGCTGACTGTTAGCTGCAGTTCAGCATTTCAAATCTCACCGGCTCAAGGTTGGCTCAGCCTTCCATTTTTCTGAGGTGGATAAAATGAGGATTCAGATTGTTGGGAGCAATATGCTGACTCTGTAAACCACTTAGAGAGGGCTGAAAAAGCGTTATGAAGCAGTATATAAGTTTAAGTGCTAATGCTAATGCTAATGCTACTGCTATCTATCTATCTATCTATCTATCTATCTATCTATCTATCTATCTATCTATCTATCTATCTATCTATCTATCTATCAATTTTTTTCTCCAAAGATCACAGCATACATGTTCTGTCCCCCCCCAACCACAACCAAGAAGATACGCGAGCTGACTATATTTGCCAGCAATTTATTCCTACGATAGATATCAGTTCTGGCAACGAACCTGTGATTGCCTGCCAAGTTCTCTTATCTCCTCAGAAGCCAGCGTAACTGCAGTTAATAAACAGAAATCCAGAAGCCAAATTCTTAGTCTCAAAATATTGCAGGCAGAGTTTCCAAGAGTCAGTTTTTGTCCGTCACAAGAAGCTATAGAGCAGCTCCTCCTGCTTTTATACCTTGTGGGGTGTGGCTCCGTGACTCAGCACTCTCTATGCCTGCCCCACCCCTTATTTTGTTGTTCCTGCCTCTCCTTTCTGCGATACCTTGGATTTAACCAGGACTGATTGTCAGCAGCTGAGTCTTAGGGCATTGCCTCGGAGGGGGAAGGTGCAGGAAAAAGAGGCCTCATTATCTCCTCCACCTGGCCTGCCTCTGGGACCTGGAGTGGAGCCAGAGAGGAAGGTCCTGCAGAGAGAATCCTTGTCAGCTCTTCCCCCTCACTCTCTGAGTCACTTTTTGCCAGGAGGCCCGGCTCGGGAGCCGAAGACACGACAATACATGTTCAGAGGTTGAAACAAAGCCACATGTGATTCTTACACGTAACCCTGGCCTTTAAGTTAAAATATAAAGAAGGAATATTTCTAAGCTTATCTCTGACAAGATCCATGTGGAAATAACTATGTGATCCATTAGGAAATACTGTAGGCTCTTCAGGATACATTTGCTTCACATCCATATTCTCCTTTCTCTTCTTTTTCTCCAACTCAGACAATTTATTTTTCCCAAGTCATTTCAAAAATAAGTTGTAACTGCTTCAATACCGTAATCAATAGCGAACGGGAATTATATATGACTTATCAAACACCACCAGGGTACTATGATAGGTCATGATCTGTTGTCCTGTCAATTTTGAGTGAAAGAAGCCAGACCAATGCCTAAACAAAATTATTTAGTAAGCCTATAAAGCGATACAATAATGTTACAGACCTGTTGGATCAGATTAAAGATTGATCTACTTCGCAATAGCCAAAGAAAGAAAGTCCATAAGCAAGATATAAGAGGAATATTATTTTCCTACTCATGAAACTAGTATTAAGATGGATAAAACTAGAGGTAATATGAAGCGAGGAGACTGTAAAGTCATCGATCGACTGATATTCGGGTCTGCATTTATCTTTTTGAGAATAGATCTACTCATGTAACTCATGTAAGTATGTATTCATATAACTATCCATCTATTTATCTATTTACAAAGCTGGATTATAATAACCATCAATAATATTATTTGACCTATGACACCTTCTTTGTACAAACTAAAGTGAGCTAGAATCTGAAGCACTGAAATTGGATGTATTTGAAAACCATGCAAGTAAATGCTTTGTTAGGGCTGACAATATTTTAAAGAAACGTTTGTCAACAGAAAATAATATTTTCCTTTAATTTTTATTATTACGGGAGAGCACGAAAAACCCATAATTAGAAGTGGGCATTTAAAGGGTGAAACAGAGTATTAATTTCAGCCTCTGCCCGCAGAAAGTGGACTAGGTCAGGAATGTCAAACTCAGTTTAGTGAAAGAGGAAAAAGTCATGATATGTCACATGATGACAACATGACGCCCCAAGTTTGACATCCCTGGACTATTCTTTTTTTCTTTTTCTCCTACCATTTTGTCCTTCTTTATTTCTTCTTATTTCTATCAAGCTTGCCAAGATTATTTGGAATCTTTCAAGTTTCTACCTGGAACAGCCTCTTCTTATATTTATTTTCTTAAAAAGTTAATAAATGAGAAAATGCTCATTTAGCATTTTCAAAAAGCTTACAAAGCTGCAAAGGCCTTTATTGCATTGACTATGTGTGTGTGTGTGTATATATATGTGTGTGTGTGTGTGTGTGTGTGTGTGTTCGTAGGTTTTCATGGGTATAGGTATGTAGGTCTTGGCATTTTCGGGTCTTTTCCTGTGTAAGGTTGAGAGTATCTTGACAACGTTTCGACAAGGTCTCACTCATCATCTTCAGGCTGGTGTCTTCGGCTTTGTGCTTCTTGAGCAAAGCACGAAGCTGAAGACACCAGCCTGAAGATGATGAGTGAGACCTCATTGAAACGTCACCAAGATAGTTTCGACGAGGTCTCACTCATCATCTTCAGACTGGTGCTGGTGCTTTCGGCTTTGTGCTTTGCTCGCAGAAGCACGAAGCCGAAAGCACCAGCCTGAAGATGATGAGTGAGACCTCGTTGAAACATCACCAAGATACTCTCAACCTTACACGGGAAAAGACCCGATTACACAAAGACCTATATACCTATACCCATGAAAACCTATGAAAACATTATATATATATATGTATATGTATATGTATATATATGTATATGTATATATGTTTCCTGAGGTTTTCGCGGGTGTTTGTATGTAGGTCTTTGGTTATTCGGGTTTTCTCCCGCGTAAAATTGGAAGTGTTTTGGGACGTTTCAACAAAATCTCATTCGTCATCTTCAGGCTGGTGTTTACTGCCTTGTATTTGCTCCGAGAAGCACGAGGCAGTAAACACCAGCCTGAAGATGACGAATGAGACTTCGCTGAAACATCGCCAAGACACTTCCAATTTTACGCGGGAGAAAACCTGAATAACCAAAGACCTACACACACACACACACACACACACACACACACACACACACCACCCTTCAAAACAATATCTTTTTTCAAACTTGCCTCTCAGTCATGTAAACCCAAAACAGCAGCTGCAAAATGTATTATAATATAAACAATAATAATTTCAGAGCAGTAGAAACTCAAAACAGCAGGTATAAAATGAACAGAAAGCTATTATTAATGAATCAATAATAAACACTACCAACAAAGTAAAATGTCATGATTTATCTGGAGATTTCATTTATCCTCTAGCTTTTGATTATTATTTTTTAAATAATACATCACATTTTAACCCTCTTTATCTTCTGCTTTTCCTAAGCTGAGAATTGTTTCACGCAGGTTTTATCTACAGTGATTTAGTGTTTTACCATTGTTCTGCAATATTTTATTTATGGGTCTGTCGCATTTGTTACCTCATACTTATATGTACAGTCGTAGCTCAGTACTCATTGTTAATTGGTTCCAGAAGGCGACAATGAGTACCAAAAATGATGAATACCACACTAATGCTTCCCATAAGGTATAATGTAGTGAGTCATATGGCAGCCCATACTTACAAATTCTAGTTTATGCATTGAGTACCAAACAAATAATGAGTACATTGACAAAATGTTCACATTGAAATGTGTTACGTGCCAACTCCAATGAGTTTCAAAGCAATTGAGCACCAGGGTACCACTGCATTTATTAACTAATCTGATATAAAATAATAATTATGTATTAAACTTGTTTAATTTATGTTGATACGTACTGTATTTTTTGTGGAATTTAGAGTGTCTTAATGTGGTGTTTTTTTTTTTGTGAATTAACAGAATGTTAAAATGATGTTTTTAAAATGCATACCGTGTTTTTTGTTTTAATTTTCTCTCAAACCATAACTACTTATCACATTATTTCAAAATGGTCTTCTAACACCTAGTTAACTTTAGCTGATCTCAAAACTAGGCTGCATTGCCTATAGTTGGTATAAATCCTGAGGATGCCTTGATATATCCATGATGTCACATAAGTTTCCAACTTGGGGTCGCTTTATCTTTTAGATTTCTCTACCAGTAACTTTTTTTTTTCTTGTTTGGATATACTTTTGTTTTTTTCTGGCATAGAGATTATTTAGGGGTAACTCGCTCAATGGTTAAGATGATGGGCTTGTCAGCTGGAAAGCTACCAGCACTGGTTTGAATCCTGAGATAACATAACATAACATAATAACAGAGTTGGAAGGGACCTTGGAGGTCTTCTAATCCAACCCCTTGCCCAGGCAGGAAACCCTACATCACTTCAGACAAATGGCTATCCAACATTTTCTTAAAAATTTCCTGCAATGGAGTGAGCTCCTGTCCTCACCCCAGCTTCTGCCAACCTAGCATCGGTCAATACTCTATTCAGAAAAAAATGTACTGTTTGTATGTTTGCTTGTTTTAAAAAAAATATTTTTTAATTAAAAAAAATTGTCACAACCACTAAACTGTAGTACAAACCCCACAGCAAACTCTTAACTCTTGGCTGCTATCCAGTGGTCCTCTAGCATAATGTGTTACCTTCCCCCACTCTTTTCCCTACATTACAGGAAAGTTTTCTGTAGGGACATCACATTGCAATATTCCTTCCTTCCTTCCTTCCTTCCTTCCTTCCTTCCTTCCTTCCTTCCTTCCTTCCTTCCTTCCTTCCTTCCTTGTCATTCTGTTTTATTTTATTTTATTTACTGATCAGCAAAAGAAAAGAAAAGGGTCACAAAACTGATTAGAATATAAGAAGCTATAAAAATCACACAAGAATCCAAATATAAAGATAGGTTAAAAATTTTTTAAAAAAACTTGAGTTAAAGTTTAAGACCCCATCTTCCTTGTTCTCATTTATTATTCCAAAACGGTTCCAACCGGTACAACTCCAAACACAACTGTAGAGAGTGGAATGGCTTCATTGAATAAAAGTGGGTGTTGAAATATCCATCTGGTTCAGTTCCAAGTGGGGAGAAAAACACTGGAAACATGGAGGCTTAATGGAAAGATGGTTTATTGATGACAGGACCACATGAGTTTGAGGTCCTGGGCAGCTGAACACATGGAATGGAGAGTGAGGGTTATTTATACTCTCTCTTGGACTTTGCCCTTGAGCTTCCTGTTCCTGTGACAAGGGCATGAATTCTTTTGGTTGCTGTCAGACTCCCATGGGGCTATGCAGGTGTCATAGGTTGTCTGAGCTCCCAGGAAACTTGGAGGATGAGGTAATGTTTCCAGGTGTTTTTGC